>NW_008795029.1:2321960-2325873 GCF_000699145.1 Aptenodytes forsteri
TTCTCGCTGGCAGGGCATGAGAAGCTGAAAAGTCCTTGGCTAGTGCAAGCACTACTTCACAACAACTAAAACATCAGTGTGTTATCAACATTATTCTTATCCTAAATCCAAAACACAGCACTATAGCAGCTGACAGAAAAAAAATTAACTCTATCCCAGCCAAAACCAGGACAACGGTGCAAGACAATTTGTTTTTAAAGTTTCTGATATCACAGAATCATTAGAAAAACTTGAAAAGAGATAGGGTTTGGCATGAAAGGTGTTTTCATAACTAACGATGCTAATGCATTTATCCAAATGTCTTTGCCTTAAACATCTTAATAGAAATGATATTATTCTCCACCTAAAGTTTGTGTAGTCATACAGTCAAGCCAGTCTTGAAATCAACGTTTCAGATCATCCAAGCAATGTTAATCACTATAATATCTCTGAATCAGTAGATGTGATACATTTGACTTCTTTATTCATAGCAAATAGAAGAACATTGGAATGCTTTCAAAGACCTAAACAGCCCATTTTCTCTACTTCAGTCACTACCCACAGGCTCTTCACTTAAATATAGGAAGCTAATGAAAAGTGCAAAGCTGGAGGGATTGCTATTTAAATAACCATACACTAGTGTTTGTACATACCGTTCCTGCTGCTGCAGTTTTGGACAGGATTGGACTATCTGCTTTGGACAGAACATTAACTCATGCTGACCTAAAGCTAAACTCACCCAAACTTTACTTAGATTGAAAGCTGAAATTAAAACATTTTTAAAAAACAAATCTACACTTATTCATATTTAATTCTGACCTAATTTCATGCTGTATGGTAAAAGTGAGCAGACACGTAAAATCAGCACTTAAGCGTATTACAATTGATTAACAGCAAGCATGGGTAACTAAATAAAAAAGGAACTAAAAAGGAAAGTTTAAAAAAAACCCCACATTTAGATGGCAGGCTTCAAGATTGTCATTGTAACAGGGACATGTCCTTTGGAGAATGGAATTCAAACCCAGTTGAAGCCAATAGCACAATGTATGAGATGTAAAAGATAGGATAGGAATTAGGAAAGCTGAGAGGGAATTTGAGGAGCAGATATAGAAAGACACAAAATAACGCATTATGTAAATACCTGTGGAGCAGGATGGTTTTGAGAGAATCAGTGGTTCTACTGGGCTCTCAGGGAATGAAAGGAGCAACAGAGAGGTGGTGGATGCCCCATCCTTGGAAACATTCAAGGTCAGGTTGGACGGGGCTCTGAGCAACCTGGTCTAGTTGAAGATGTCCCTGCCCACAGCAGGGGGGTTGGACTAGATGACCTTTAAAGGTCCCTTCCAACCCAAACTATTCTCTGATTCTATGATTCTATAAATGGGGATGAGGACACCACATCTGTTAAATACTCCTTTTGCTTCAAACTTGTCAGAGAAAATATATGTTCTCCTCATGATACAAAGAAGAGGTACTGTCAGAAATTAAAGCTTTTGAGATTTTCCTTAAGAGCTTTTAGAACAAAATACTTTAATTAGTCTTGAGCCACCAAAGAATGAAGACTTGATTCATGAGGGCATTAGTGGTGTTTAATTGCTGCCTTATCACCACTCTCAGGAAAAAGTAGTCCAACCTTTAGACCCTTACAGCTTTGATCCAAGGGATGTGCTGGAGACTCTGGATATTGTGCAAGGAAACTCCTTGGTCCTGAGCATGCTGAGGTCCTCAGCACTTGTCTGTGCTTTTTATGAGAAAGTTGTCCTTGATCACCCCTCACAGACCCTTTGCTTTGTCTTCTAAATGCAACACCTGGCATAGGCCACTCCAAGACAGACTTTCAGGCAGCATGGGCCACCAGGACCGTGGTTAGACTATTAAGGAAATGTCTGCATTCTTCTGATATATCAAGGGGAAGCTCTATTTTTGTACTGTCTGATTGACTGACACTAGGATGAGCTTTCAGCCCATGAGAGAGACATGTCATGAGATTTTTTGAGAGAAAAGCAGTTTAGAAAAGTATGTAGACTGAGGGACGCCTACTCAATATCAGATTCATCTGCTGAACCACCTCGTGGCAGATCAGGGATTTTGGCAATTCAGAATCTGGCATGTCCATTTCAGATTAGACTATACAACCCCCTGCTGCCCCCCGTGTTTCCAGTTCAGTTCACTCTAATGTGAATTCAAACAGTAAAAAAAAAAGCTAGGCCTCTGTTTCTTATGGAATAAACAAACCTGGTTTATTCTTTGTCTGTGTCAGTTTGGTGCAGGGAGGAGCTGGGCACAAGCTCTCTGGTCCCTTGATATCAGTGGGAGAGGAGGGTGCTGAGTTCCTCCCGGAGGGTCTGACCCCATTGCAGTGTCATTTCCCACCACAGCATACCAAATGCTGGATAAAAGCATTTTTATTTTGTTAACATGCACCCCTGCTGGAGTCTCCTTCCTCTTGGTTTGTAAGGAGGTGATGGTTGCAGGTTTATGACTTCTCTGTCAGACAGAGGGAGGAAGCATTCAGTGCTCGGTATTGTTTTCACTGTGTCATCTCATTTATTCCATCAGCGTGTCTGCCTGCTCTTGTGAGGCTAGTCATTTGAGGATCCTTTCAAAGGTGACTCTGGCAGCACAGTCTCTCCTTCAGTTCAAGTATTTCACCTCTCCCTCTTCTTCACTAAACAAAGAGCCTGTGCTTGCTTCATCAGTGAACATGACAAAACAGTTGTCTGCTCACGGTGTGAACCGTTTCCTTTGCTTGGCAATGTATGCAAACCTGATGTCCTGTTTTTTTCAGCAGAAATTATGTTTTATCATTTTAAGATGCTGGAATATTTTTAAGAGTTGCATAATCTTTCTATATTCCTCATTTCAGTGAAATGTCCTGAAATTTCCGATATTGAAATAAAATTAATTACAGAGCAAGACTGCGTGAAGCAAATTGATACAGATGTGTATCTGACTGTGTTACAGAATAAACATTAGTGGAGGTCTGTATTATGTAAAAAAAAAAAATCACTCTCCAGTCTGAATAACTCAAGCATCCTACAAGAGCATTCAGCAGTGAAAGACAGTGACAGTCAGGTTTGTTTCATTTATCTTCCCTCTGTCAAAATTTGCACTTATGTGCAGAAATAAGTTTCTTATGTCTTCTTCATCATTGGTGCTGCTTCTGTTTACTCTCTGCTGATAGTTCAGAGCTTTTGAAGTTATGGGCTTCCTTGTTTCCTCACATCAACTGACAGCTTCATGAAGCAGTCTGTGAATTGCCACTGGGAATAAATCATATCAAATACCACCACGCCTCATTCTGATTCTGGTGGAAACAAGCTGCTAGTTCTTGATTTCTCAGTTGTCAGCTTTGGCAACGGTACTTACCAAGACAGCTGGTAATTCCTTCCTTTCCCAGAATTTCTCATGGGCATTGGTTTCTGGGGATACCTGATTTCCAACCTGATGCTTCAGGAAGATCTTTACTTTTAGAAGCGTGTTTCTGAGTTGAAAATTAGCCCTTTTTTTGCTGTGTGTTGGTGAAATTGCCAGGGTCGGGACCAGATGAAGTAGGGAGCACAGCCTAAAAACTAGCCTCAAAAACTCCATTTGTTACAGAAAGAAGTCTGAACCTCCATTCTAGTAAGCAAGTAATTCAACAAATAATAAAAATAATGTTTACAAGGTTATAAATAGGCTTCAAAGTAAACACTCCATTAAGATGAATGGTACAGTTTGCACTCCTCTTAGAACTATTGATTCAGTCTGGATGCCTGTAGATTCATGAAAATAGCACTGCAGCATCCACATTCTAGAAGGTTTTCTTTCTACTAAGAAGTGTTATCTTTCAAAACAAAACAAAATTTTAAAATGGTACAAGGCAATTGTCAGAAGCTGCTGCACATATTTTCAGCTATATGTTATTAAATAGTGAGGGGGGGGGGTCCCCGGT
>NW_008795029.1:2326786-2327860 GCF_000699145.1 Aptenodytes forsteri
TTTTTTTTATATTATTGTGGGGGGGGGGGGGGGTCCCCAGTAATAAGATTCTGCCACTTAAGCAATAGTAACAGAACTGAAAAAAAATAAAATTAAATCGACTTTGAAGAAAAAAAAGTGGTCCTATTTAATAGTACACTCTTATTCTATGAGAGGCCACCTCGTGAGCAGTTTTGAGAACATTCTGTTGATGACAGGTATTTATACCTTCATTTTTATGCATATAACCCTCTCCTTATTCATGTTACTTGCCGAATATCAGAATCTATCAATTATAAGAGATGTTCCTTAATAGGAAATTGGGTTTTTTAACAAAACATAGAATCTTGTGTCTCAAAAACTCATTAAAAAGTCTTGGGGTTTTTTTATTCAGTATTAAATGTGGTATTACTATCTATTGGAAATAGAGTTCTAGATGAGCCACTTTTCCTTCACCAATTAGATTAATGTTTCACATGCAACCATTATCGCTGTGGACCTAAAGCCAGGTAAGACGAATACAGCCATTGCATTCTGTCACTGGCCCCACGAATGCCCTCCAATTACAAGTTCCTTTTTGGTCATCCACTCCACCAGCAATAATAAATATCACTGATAGGTTATAGACAGTAATTTCCAAAACCACAGTTCTTCTCACAGAGCATGAACTTCAGGAGCTTGTGGAACCTCCTTTTAATTTTATAATGAACAGATGCTCCTTTTGACCATCACAGTCCTTACTGCCCCCACGAATGCCCTCCAATTACAAGTTCCTTTTTGGTCATCCACTCCACCAGCAATAATAAATATCACTGATAGGTTATAGACAGTAATTTCCAAAACCACAGTTCTTCTCACAGAGCATGAACTTCAGGAGCTTGTGGAACCTCCTTTTAATTTTATAATGAACAGATGCTCCTTTTGACCATCACAGTCCTTAATGGAGACAAGGTCTGAAGTGACAGGATATATTATTGAGTCAATTATTTCTATTGGTGCTAGACCACCTCTCCTTATAATTTGGTCACACTGGCATACTGTTTATCATCTAGATTGCATATAGATATAACAGGGAGGGTCTTCAAAGGACCAGAA
>NW_008795029.1:2327910-2344164 GCF_000699145.1 Aptenodytes forsteri
ATTATATTATATTATATTATATTATATTATATTATATTATATTATATTATATTATATAAAAAGTTATATAAATCCAGCCAGAGATCCCCTGAACTGGACAACAATGACAAGAGATTATAACAAAATGGAAGCATGCCAGACCACCTTCTGAGATGTCCTGGTGGTGGCTTAGGTTGCAGATCATGATGGGAAGGTCTGTCTTTCACACGGAACTAAATAAACTTACACAATCACTGGAATATTTTGTAATGTCTCATGTTCTCGAATAGTTTCCAGAAGCACACTACTCTCCGGTTTCTCTACCTGGATCTAACTGTCCTCCTATGAAATGTATCCATCCTAAGTTTATTCTTGGTACCTTTTCTATGGTTTTGCATGTAGTGTTGTCTCCTGCTAGAATGAGTATAAATCTGGCCTAGTGTTGCCCGTGTTCTCACACGATCCACATGGCTTGAATAAAAGGTTGGTCATTTCTTGATGAGCTGTGCTTTTGTTTATAAATGTCAGAATTATTCTTCCATATGTGAAGATTGATTCAATGGGTCTTACTCAAAAAGAAGACTGCAGACAGAAAGCTAGTTTGGGGTTCAAGAATGTAAAGTATTGAATACAGTATGGTCTTAGGCAGGAATAAGAGTGCCCTGCCAATGGATTGGAAGGAACACAAGACCACTCCCTTCTGCTGCAAGATAGATAGGTTTGAGCTAATTGCTAAACCACTGGTTTGGATTTCTACTGGTAGTCATCCAGCGTTCATAGGAATACTATTGTATCTTGAGCAGTGATTAAAATTCGTGGGCTGTCAGCTTTCTCTCTGCTAATTCACAGAACACCTGAGCAGCACTCACAGTGGGTTTGTGGTTGGAGTTGAGCTGTTACCACCTGTTTCAATTTAAACATTAATTGTCTTTAAATGTTGTATCTTGATGTCCCTTCTGTGCTACAATTTTTCTTTGAAAAATATATTTCAGTACCAAGGAACCCTTCTCTTCTTTACAAATTCCACTGAAAATTTTGGTTTAAAGCCAACAATGTTTGGGTTTGTGCTGTTTTGAAGCAGGTTAAGACATAAATTAAGAAACATAATTTATAGTTAGCATATTTTATTCAGGTCATTCACTTTATATTTCCTCAATTTATTTGTGAGTAAATTAACCACACCTAAAAAAGACATGTCTTTGGTTTGCAAGTCTAATTGTCTCACAGAATTATAAGTGTGTGGATTCAGCCATACGAAAGAGTCTCATTGTCACATATCTCTTTCACCTGGTCTAGAATTCAGGCAGAAGAGAGGAATGGTCTTGCCTACTTACATGGACTATCTCACTGGCGATATACTGGAGGATATTCCCGTAATATTTATTGAACTATATACCATACTGCTTCTCAACGTTTGTCCAGAATCCTATAGTCTGTCTATCACATGTGGTCCGTGAGCCCCAACTGTGTGAACCCAGTGGTTTTCCTTATCAAGTCCATTGAGTTCTGGTGGCTCAGATGCACAATATCACCATTATCATAAGGCAAATGCCTTCCTATGTGAAAATAGCACTGATACAGCAAGAACTAAATTAGGGGTACCATAGCATCTTGAACATGCTCAACAAAAGGAGGCAGGGTCCCTCAGAGAGTTTGCCTTTTTAATCTATGATCTGAATCTCCATTTCTGCCCTAAAAAGTTCTCTTTAAAAACTTACACTGGCTGGCTTTACAAAACAAAGCAGTTCCTGCCCATCTGCCTGGTAAGGCAGTTAGAGGCACTGCTGGAGAACAGGACAAGCAGACCCTTCGCATGGACTGAGAAATTTCCACTGCCTAATGGGAAGTGTGGCAGATCTTCCTGGTGGAAGAATAAGGAAGAACTTCATAAGGAATCCTCATGAAGATGTCCTTCCTCTAGGGACCCTGCTCGCAGTTTTCTCAACTTCTGGTTGAGAAAGTATGCTGATAAGGAAGTCATTATGGGGATCATGTAGATGTGAACACTGTGTTCCGCTAATGGAACTTTCCACTGCCTAATGGAAAGTGTGGCAGATCTTCCTGGTGGAAGAATAAGGAAGAACTTCATAAGGAATCCTCATGAAGATGTCCTTCCTCTAGGGACCCTGCTCGCAGTTTTCTCAACTTCTGGTTGAGAAAGTATGCTGATAAGGAAGTCATTATGGGGATCATGTAGATGTGAACACTGTGTTCCGCTAATGGAACTTCAAGGATGTTGTTTTGCATCTTGCCTAAGAGGCCAAATACATCAACTTTATAATATACTCAATCTGTAAAAGCATTTGCCCTTAAAACTCCAGTCTCTTCACAAAGACGGGTCTCCTGTTAATGGAATCAATTAGTAGAGTTCAACATACCAGCAAATGAGAGCAAACAAAGCCAAACAAAATCCTTTTTTGCTTTAGATTTTTTTTTAAATGAAACCTGTTGGCTCCTGCCTTTCAGACCCATCCCCCTGTACTTGCTGCTTGTTTCACTGCCATTATGTCTAAATTAATGATGTGTTTGGCAGTCAGACAACTGGTCCAATTGGCTGCAATGTCACAGTTTGAAAATGCTCATCAGTCCTGCAGCCTACTCATTTTTTATGATTGACATTAACACAACCATTGAACAGCGTGCATGCTCCTGCTCTCCCCACACACTCAGCACACAAACAACAGCATTAACATTAATTTGGTGAATATACAGTCATGCTCATTGAGTATGGGGAGCTCCATTGCGGAGGAGTGGGGAGGGAATCGTTGCTGGGTGAACAGTGACTCTGGGAGCCCAGCCTGGTGTTGCACAATCCCTTCTAGAATAAGACAGGATACATTTTTAGAGGGGGAGGTCTCTTAAGTGGGCAAGCTAGCATAATTGCATTTCTAACTACTTGGCTGCAGCAAGAAGGCAGAAAAAACAAAGCTATTCATATCTGAGTGTCTCTGGCACTGACTCAACAAACGGATTTGCATGCCTTGCAGTGCTAAAATGGACATCCCTCTCTTCCACCATTCAGATTATTAATGACAGTATCAGATAGTACAATAACCAGGATGGACTCTTATGAAAGTTCATACAATTTAGGCTTCCGTTTTGACAGTGAAACATCACTAACTACTCTCTAAGTACAGTTTTCAAACTCATTTTATACATACCCACTAATTTTTTTGTCTATGCAATTTTTTCCCTTGCTTGCTTATGTAAATGTCATGTGAGACAGTGTCAGAAGTTTTACTAAGATCAAGAAAAATAGCATCTGTTGTTTCTCCTCAGTAACAGAGCAAGGTCTGTTACCCACTTTGAGAAAGAAATTATATTTGTTTCATGTTGTTTGTTCTTGGCAAATCTGTGGTGACTGTTCCTCATCTCCTTACTTTTCAGGTGCTTAGAAATATTTTATTTGATTGCTCATTTCTTTTTAGAAATTGAAGTTATTCAGGCAGTCTATAATTTCTCAGCACCATTTCTTTTAAAGATAGAAACCATGGTTGTCCAGAGACAATTTCCTGGCAGTTCATTCACCCTTACCAAGTTCCTAAAGATAACTGTGAACAGCCGAAAGATTTCATCAGTCAGTTCTTTAAGCACCCTCGGAGGAAATTCATCAGCCTTAGCTGACTGAAAAATCTCTCATTTATGTTCCTTCTCTTTCAGAGGCTGAGATCTTGCTTGCCCTTTTGTGGCTGGAATTAGTTGTACTACTTGCCACCTCAAAACGGACCTCTTTAATGAAGGGCAACGTAGAAAAACTTATTTCAGTGTATTTTTCTAGAAGGAATCTCTAATACTTAAGCGCTGATGTCATAGGCATTAGAGCTAAAAGCATTTTCCCCCAGGTCAAGTGGAAAAATCTTGGGAAATGAACAAATGAACATTTTCCCTTTTTAATTCCTCATCCTTCATCCTGCGGTGATCTTTTTCTTGAACTTTCAGTATGGCTACACATTTGCAGCAGTATTTTCAAGAATATTGAATTCTAATTAGTCTCACCATCTCACTTTGGCTTGTAGGTAAAAGAATTTCTTTTTTCCCAGGCAAGAACAAGTTAACAATTAAAGCACTCACAGTACAACTCTTATCTATGTATCAATAGGATGATGTCCAATCAATTGGTTTAAGCACAGAACAGTGCTATCCTCTGAACCAGTAAGTCCAAAGCTATTCAATAACACTACAAGGATGTAGCAGATTAAAGTCTCTGAACCAGTAAGTCCAAAGCTATAACACTACAAGGATGTAGCAGATTAAAGACAACGAGCATCTTTCTCTGAAGCATCTACTATTAGTTTCTTTTAGATGTATAATTGATTGGGTCCCTCCAATATACCAGTTCCTTCTATGTTGTTAGCAACAACATCTCCTCAAATATTCTTTGCTTCAGGACTGTAGCTATACTAACCATCTCACGGCAAGAGTGAAAAGTTCTCTGACAACTGGTTCACAAGACAAGGAAAAGGCTGAGAATAGCAAATGAGACCACCCATGCTTCACACTCGAGTTTGAGAGCTCTGCAACAACAAAGCTTACTTTCTTACTTTAAACCTTTCATTGCCACTCAGTTTTGCTATGCAAATCAGGGCTTATAGAGGGCAAGCAGAAACTAATATTAGAATGAAATGCATTGGTTCTAAGACAATCTTTACTACTTTACACGCCTGATCATTTAGAATGTATGTCAAAATTAGAATTATGCATGTGAACGAAAGGTAGTCTGAGTCAAATGTCTGAAAGGTTTTTTAATTGCAAAAAAGGTCATCAGTCTTCTTGATCCACATAAAAGACATATGCTTTGCGGGCCTCTGGGAGAAATATTTTAGCCTTCTTTTAAAAAATAATTATTTTGTGCACTTCAGGCTTTGTCATTATCTATATCTAATTTTTCTATAACTAATCATGCTTTTCAAAATAGGCATATTTTCATAAAGTCAGGGAACATCCTTGAAGTAGGTTTTCCTGGGTAAGCAACTGCTGAGAATAGAAGTGCAAAAGATCTGGCAGCTATTGAAAAAGGTTACATGAAAAGCACAACAGCAAAATATGCCAATGTGGAAGGAAGTAGAAAGCAGAGCAGGATGAAAATATAGAGTCCTTTGAAAATCAAAAGACAAGTAGGAAAAGTAATATATGACTAAAGGTATCGCAGAGCGGCTTTTGTATTTCACTGTAGCAAGGATTTACACTAACCCGCCCAACATAGCATCGCAACGGATTAGGAACACCTCAGCTATGGAGGCAGTAACCTCTAGGAGTGGGATGGTAATTACAAATAAGGGGCTTTTTTAACCGCTCCAGTAAGATAAAGTAGAGCACCTCCATCTATACCCATAGGGTGTGTATAATGAGACAATGTAAGCATGGAGGATAAAATTAGAAGTGTTAAAGTGCAAGATTAATTAATACCAATAAGGACATGCATTTGAAATCAGGGGAAGGTAAAAGAAAATATAGGTTCATCCTTTAATGGGGGAGGAGAGCAAATAACAGACACAAAGAAAGATGAAGCTTCCAATGCTTATTTTGCTTCAGTCTTCACGAAAAAGATTAACTGAGAGCAAATATTACTGCAATTCACTTAAAAGAGAACAGTATGGAGGCCAGAACAGAGAAGGGGTAGGTTCAGTAATATTTAGTTAATTCGAATGCATTTAAGTTAGTGGTTCCTGATGAAATTCACCACTGAGCACTTAAAGAATCACCCAAAGCAATCCCTGGGGCACTAGAACTACCTTTGACAACTTGAGGAGGGTGGAAAAGGATTCAAAAGACTGCAGAGGAGTCAGCATAGTACCTATCATTAAAAGGGGGGAATAGGACCATAGCCTAATTCAGTGTCAGAAGCAATATTAGACAAAGAATTAAATAATCAATGTATAAGCATCTTTAGGATATTAAGGTGATTAAAACTGCCAACATAGATTTGTCAAGAGTAAATCATGTGAAATCAGTCTACTCTCTCCTTGCAGAAGGACAGCTGCTCTGATGATTGAAAAAGACAGAGTAATACCTGCGCTATACCTATACTTTGATAAGGTTTTTGAGTTTGTTTTGCATATCTTGGTATATAGAAATCACAGAAATATGGTCTTGATAAAATCACCATAAAATAGATGCAAAACTGACTGAAAGTGCATTTAAACCACAAATGCCCCAAATGCATTATCAGCATGGGAATGATTCAAGCAGGATTCTGCACTGAATTGTCCTAGACCCAGTTTGATTCAATGTGTTCATGAATGACTTGGGTGACAGAACAGAGAATACACTTAAGACATTTGTGGTGACATAATGTTAAGCACACAAGGGAAGACAATATCAGAAATCTAATTGATCTTGATACATTGGACGTCAAACTTGAAATTCAATAAAGACAAATGCAGAGCACTACACCGAAAAGAGACATCAGATACACAATTACAAAATGAAAAACTGAAGAGGCAGCAATCCATCAGAAAGGGACCTGCTGCTACAGCACTTTGCTGAGTGAATGTGAGTAGAAGTTGTGACGCTCCTGGGGAAAAAATTAAGGCAAATCTAATTCTGGATGAAACTCAGAGTGTCACAGGTAAGAAACACAACGCACGGATTTTGCTCCACTTCCAGTCAGTCAGGCATCCACTGCACCACGATGCCCCATTTGCTCAACACACGAAAACAGACAAAGCGTTTAGAAACAGGATATAAGTCTGAAGGAAAAAATCAAACTAAGGAGGAGACGCAGCAATCCTTCAACTTGTAAAAGCAGAGAGAGCTCTATGATGGGTAAAGAGAGGCAGCTGTGGCAGACTGCTGGAGGCAGCTAAGCGGCTGTGGGTTACTCACAGTGCTATACCAGAGCCCTAGGAAGCCAGGCTGCCTCCTGCTGTTACCACTGCCAAGAAAAGGGTAGATGGATGGGTAGAGTTGAGGCTGTTCTGGGGAGGAAGAGGAGATCCCAGAAGCAAGAGTCACTGTCCAGGATTGGGACAGGAGCAACAAGGTCTGTTTTCTACATCTTTCCACTTGCAAGTACAGTCTGGATTCAGCCTTTCTCCTTGAAAGTTGACTGTCAACTTTCAGTCTTGCCTACACCATTGAGGGGCTTTGAGCTGCACTGTAGAAGGCATGTATTGAAAGCATGGGAATCAGTTCTTGATGTCCACCCAGGGAAGGATAACAAGAATTTAATAGCTTTATAGCAGAACAGGTTTAGCATAGATATTAGGGGAAAAGTCCTAAAGAGAAGCACTGGAAATCATTGCCCAGAACATTATGGAATCTCCTTCGCTAGAGGGATGTAGAGCTGTTAGGGAAAATATGTATTAGCATCTACAAGCAGGTGTGTGTATTGTCTCTCTGGGAAGGAAGGCAAAAAAGTGACCTCCTGAGGGCCCTTTCCATCTTCACATTTCTGATTAATAACATTTCACTAAGTCCACATTTTACCGGGAAAAACTGTGAAAGCAGCACATTGCGCTCTGTGCTGATGGCAACTTTCAGAGCCCCTCTTCACAGCCCTGGGTGAAATGACTGGTAGGATAAGGTTCAGTATCATTTTCAGCTAGGATTATATGGAGTGTGACATCAGCCCATAGAAATTGTTTCTGGCTTTGCTCTCTGGCACCAGTGAGCAAGTGCTAAGTCATACATCTGTTTGGGAATGCAATCACATTATTATCTCCTGACAGAGAACATAATCAACTAATTTCAGCCCTGGTATAAATGGATAACCATTTATTATAAATGGATAACCATTCTCAGTTACCCTCTGAAGAAGCCTCCTTGTCTCCATTACTGCTGTATAGGTAAATTAAACTCCTCAATTTATGTGCTCCAAATTAGTTAAAATAATTTAAAGTAGATGGAGTTAACCGCTTGGAAGTTATTTCTCAATAACTAAGCTATTAGTAATCATTCCTAGGGCTCTTTATAATCAATGCTGGATTGTTTCTCAGTGAATATGCACATCTCCTTGCTATTACTTCAGTGGAGTAATGCCGAGTTAAACCAACTGAGGATTTGGCCCACAATATCTCAAGGGTACTTCCTTTTAATTTAGTAATAATTACACCCTAGGCTAATATACTAGAAGGTCTTTGGCCTTTGAGTTAATGAAATAATACCGACATGGCCCTCAGAATCAATTTATTCAGCAAAGAGGAAAATTATTACTTCACAAACAGGAAGTAACCTTAATTTGTTATAATAAACTTCATTGTGTATATAAAAAGAGAAAAAAAAGACAGAGGAGATGAACAAGTAGAAAGATAATTTTTAATATGATTTTCTATGGTTCTTATCTCCCTAGTATCTGATAACCCAAACCAAAGGTGTAAACCACGGGCGCGCGTGCACACACACACACGCACAAACAAGTTAAATGAATCCCAATTTCACCACCTACTAAAGGCCTCACAGAGTTATTACAAATGCTACAAAGGGTTGAGAAGCAATATACGTTCCGCCATCCACAGGAAGGATTGCATCTCAGACTAGATTAAGAATAACCTGGGAATGTATGTCTTCCATCCTCCCAGTGAGCTAGTAGGGAGACTGAACATGTGGTCTCAGAACAAGAACCGAAACAAAGAGGTGATGGCAGCTCCTCTCTTCTAAACTTCTCAAAGAAAAGTTGTTTCATCTCCCTCTCCCATACCCCATTTTTGTGGAGGAAAACTGCCAGGAAGAGCAAGCAGAAAAAATAATGTAGTCCTTATTGCTCATTTTCTTACACTGAGCTAATTCTGTTGACTACCACACAATTATATCCACATAATCTTAGAGCTACGCAGAGAGAGAATCAGGTCCTGCCGAAACCAAAGGAAAGTGCCAGAGTCTCATACATTAAACATTGTATCCAAAAGGAGAGTTACAGGGGATGGATTTTTAACTTTTTGGTCAAGTAAAACATGTGCTTTATGCAGTAAGTCATATGCATATCCATAAGATAATTATTTCTAATTCACATCTGTTCACATCCGAGTGGTTTAGTATAGGTTTTCATAGTACAACTGTAGGAGGAGAATTTTGCCCAAACCTTTACAAAATTCAGTGGTCCTTCTCTGTTCTGTATGAAAATGTTTACCACACTTCCAAAGAATAATTTTGTGAAGAACCCAACTAAGAGTGAATTTTGAAAATATGACAACCAGTATTGGTTTATATACCTAGACCACCAAACTAGAGCAACATTGGTACTGCAAATTATATTTTCACTCTCACAAGACATGAAATCATGCTGTTGAACAGAAGTAAAGGCTGGTTTTGTACCTGAGCTATAGAATCTGAAATATTCTGGAGTGGATGCATTTACAGGCATTTTTGAAGATGACTAGGTTATGTGGTAATTTTGCATTATAAGTTTGATAAATTTGTGGTTTCACATCTTAATATGTATTTGGGTAAAACTAAACAGTTCCAGCTGATTTTTTCACTTGATTTTGAATTTAGAGAAATCTGGGTAATGGTGGAGAAGAGGACAGATGAATCCTGCAAATATTGGAACCAAAGAAAGGATGCGTATGAGATGTTCTGAAGCATAAATACTGTATTTTGCAAGCCATATAGCAATGGAATTTAAGATGTATGCCTTATTGTGTAAACTTGCTTCTCCAAAACTTAATGTGTTTTTCTGCACCAGTCATATCTAAGCAGATACATAAACATAGAGTTTATATATGCATATGCAGACATAGCTATTAATTTTAAATAATGATGTAGATATGTACAGTTGCATTGAGGATCTGTCCATTACATAAATATTGTTTCACTATATTTACCTTGCATATCATGAGGTGGCAATATCTCTAATCATACAGCCTTTATTAATTTAAGTTTAGTGCAGTCTTTCCTATGAGCAAACATTGCATGATTCAGTTCATGTCTTCTTTACTTAATAAAAATTTAAGAAGACCATGAATGGTTCTTGGAAATCAATATGTAAGTGAGGAATGTTCTGAAGAAGATAGACTAGATTTCATTATAAGCTGAGTATTGTCTTCTTGATGTATCCAGTGACAGAGATTTCCTGGAATGAAGTCAAGACAACAATTTTACACACTGTAAAATGGTCCGAAAGTGATTAATTTGTGAGCTCTGAGGAAGGTTTTTGGCTTAAGTGTAGATAAAAATAAAACCTTGCTAAAGCTGCAAGCATACAACATATAGTGTTTTGAAAATCAGATGATAGCCAGAAAGAACTCCATACTAATTTAAAAAATGGAATCTGTGTCTCTCTTGAAATCTTTTGATGCTCTGTCAAGGGCCCAAATAAGAATGGGACGGTGTCCTAAGAAAGGCTGTACTTAGTCCTGCTGATGTTGCAGCAGCATAGACACTACTAAGATTGAGGGAGACATTTTGCTGGCGTTTGTGCTGCGTTGGTAAATTAAATATTGAGGAAACCATAAAACATGCTCCTTTCGATCATCTCTTTATCAGGCTTACCATCATGTTTGCAGATGCAAAACTGATATCATAAAAACTTCCCAGTTGGGCTTGTTGTGAAGGTTTTGCAGCCTTGCAGAACCTGCTGGTGGGATGTACTTGGAAAGGAAGGGAATCACTGCCAAATCTGAATTCTTGGTCGACACCTAGTGTCCTGGAAGCATCAGCTACACATGCAATGGGCACTTACTCATCTATGGCGAAATAAGGTCCTTTATCCAGGTGCTCAAAGAATATGGTTGTAATACAACCCTATGAACTCTTCTTAACCGGTTGCACAAATTTTAAAGCTACAGAGTCATGCTAGGCTATTTTATTGCTGTGTATTGCTTTTTTCTGGAGCAGTGAACTTTGCATTCTTTCCCACACAGTGGCTGCATGAACACTGCACCCTTTCTCCTTCCTCCCTTCCCTCCGTCCACCTCAGCTATAGGTACTGAGGGCACTTACCTAAAGGGCCACCAGGGAGAGACAGAAGCCTCTCAGACTCTTGCAGTATCTACCATGAGGCTCTTCATTGGACAGAAGAACCTGCCTCCACTCTAAAAACAGTGACCTGAGCTCCTGACAGTGTTTGGTTCAGATACAACCTTCAAGCTGGTTTGTCTTGTCCTCTTGCCGGTGATGCTGACTTTCTGAACCTCCATGCTCTGTACTGCAGTTTGGACTCTGATTTGGAAACTATGCAATTGAAATTTTAAATACTGCACTAGCTTATCTTGTGACTTGGTTCTTCTACTGTCAAAGATCAAAAATTTCTGCAAATCATGGGACACTTGAACTGCTGTGGAAAAGGAGATAAAACTTTATAACAGAAAATATTAGACACACTAAATACAGGGCTTGCCAACAGTCCCTTCTTTTTACTTTATAAATCAAACTGGAATACATTGTTCCCAAACTAGTTAAAGCCCAATGCTTTTGTTGTGCTGCTGTACTTCAGAGGTAGCTCACAGAATTTACAGAATGAAACTGGTGTGAATGATAAGGGAGTTGACCATTCAAGAGTGAATTTCAAGCCTTACACTCTCAGTCTCGAAGAATCTAGAAAATATTCTGAAAATATTGTTGTCGTTGTTCCAGAACCACTCAGCAGTCAGTTTCTCAGGAAAAGAAAAAACACCAAAAAAAACAGTATTTCCTACAGAAACACTGCAGAGTGATGCGAGTATTTCACCTTACTTTAAATGCCCTCTGTAGAATTTTAGAGTATATGACATTTACAATTTTCCTATTACAAATAAGTGGAGCTCCACTCTGAGTTAGTCTCATTGGGCAACAGTGAACTGGAAATTACAGTTAGTCCTAATCAATTTCTAATAGCCTTGTGTTGGCCTCAGGGCATAATTGAAATTCTAATATATAAGACTGGAGCAGCTGCTAAATTTGAATTTATGTATTAACTATTTGGAGGAATTAGTTAATTAACTTTAACATTGTTATAGTCTCTTTAACAGTGTTTCAAAATAACTGACTGTGATTAATAGACCATGATAAGAATTTTGATCAGTTGTGATCTAATGTTTCTTGGTTAAAAAAGGAAGAATTTATTGCACATTAAAATTTTGTTTGAATTATTTAATTGTAGATTTCAATCTTGTCTCAAAATGCAATCTTCGTCCATTCAGTGACATAAGAAGTTAGTTTCCTCTACCCAAACATTTACAAACCTTGCCTCCATTTCCCTTCCTTCTGCCATTATTTCACTTAATTTCATGTGGTTTTAATGAGTGATTGTTTTCAACAGTTTTTGAGAGTTTCAGTCAGCAATATTTCATTCTGGAGTAAAAGCTAATGATCCATAAATTCTTAATGCCATATTTTTATAGCCAGTAAATTAGTCTTAAATGGGTTCAGTAAGTTCTGTGATGTATGTCATTAATTGTTAATGGTGTTTTAACTAGATAATTGTTGTAAAAGGTTGTTTATCATCACCATTGGTGGGTGACTGTTCCTTGCAATCTGTTCCGCCTGGTACTGCTGAACTTATGCTATCTACCATTGTGTGCAGCAAAGAGATCAGGAGACTGTGAAGCATAGTTTAAATATCAAATTCAAACATGTCCGGTGGATAATGAACCTACAGACCATCAGACTTAATAAGGTCAGATTGCTTTTCATTTTTCAAACAGAAACACATGTGTATCATACACTAGTGCTCTTTGCACATAGTGTAAATGAGTTATAAACCAGTCCTGCCTAAGTAGTAAAAATGCCTAAGCTCAGATCCAAGCCAATTCAGGCATTAAATTACCTAAAGATTATGCTATCCAATGACTTAGTGACCTGAGTAGCGGGTGAAGATTGGGTAGTCATTAGTGGTTTCTCCTTAGGATAAAGAGGTAGTGTTACCTTAATGACATGCAGTAATTAGAGGAAAAGTTCAAGTGCTAAGCAAAGCGAACTTTTCAATACACAAGAGTAAGTCAGTAAAAGTGAATTGGATCTCCTTTTTGGACTTGAATCCTTAACCAGTATTACGACTTCACAGGCTGTTTCCACCAAGTTAATTATCAAGCAAACAGATATCTTCAGTAAGGTCTGATCTAACTACAAAGAACAGGAATACAAAGTCTTGTTTCACCAAACATAGGAGGCACTAAGCATCCAGAGGCAATGCCTTTGCTTGCTACTCCAAGTCTCTCTCTGGGTTGCCCTCATTCCTAAAAACACACGTGCTCTTTTGTCTTTGCTCTCAGGGGTGGGTTTTCTTAGGGTATTGCTACAAATATTGCTCTTTGGTGTCTTTGGCTTCTCTTTTCACATTTTCTCTGGGATTCTTTGGCCTCCCCACTATTTTTCTCCAACACACAGCTCCCTCAGAGGAGTTCTGGCCCCTTGCATTTTCTTTCCACCGGTGGTCAGCTGCATAGCTTGACTCCTAACTAGTTGGTGCATGGCCTGCTGGTGGGTCCCAGTTTATTAGCACTCCATTCCATGCAGCTTTTATATGTTTACCCTAAATGAGAGGTAGTGGATATTTATTTGACCTCAGTTTTAGGGTAACATCTTCAGCATAAGATTCACCCAATCCTTAGGAGAACAATACAGGCAGAATGAACTGTCCAGACCGAGGCCAGCCCCTGGGTCATACCTGCTGTTCTTTCCCCTCATCTCCTCCTGTGCCTGAAGTTACATGGAGCCCCATGGACAGTATGAGCAGAGACTGGATTTTGTGTGTGTAAACAGGGGCTAGTGAAAGCTGTGCCAGCTTCAAATCCTCCCAAGATAGATTAGGTGTTTCTTAAGGGAGGGTAATTAACACTGTCAACCGTTCTCCCTAATGCCTACTATAGCAGGGAGGGCGTAAGGGTTTGGAAACTTTTGTTTGCCCTGATCCCTTGCATAACTAGCATGTATGAGCTGCGTATGCACCATGCAGAAGGAACAAATGCAAATTATAGTGACTTGTTTGGCATGCAGCAGGATGATGTGGCTGTAGTGCTGTATTCTGCCAAGAAAATCAGGTACAAAGGCACATGTTGTGCTCATGCTCCATATCACAATATTTTACCCATCTCATTGGCTGCTATACCTGCTTCATTCCCCAATTCCTTTTTGCCCCCTAACTAGTAACATGCTGCAACCACCTACCAGCCCCACATGACTGAAAAAGCCTGCACTGGAACCACCTTCTAGAAATGTCTTGCCCTCTCACCACCACGACCACGTTTCCCAGCAATGCTCTTTCCAGCAGCATCCCTTGCCCCTCCCCACATTTGGAAGGCTCCCCTCTATTCCCATGTTCCTCACCCCCACTTCAAGAATTAGTAGGCATGCATTTTGGAGTGTCGTGATCAGAAACTCCCACCCTTACCAGCTCAGTCAGTGCCCCTACTGCTTTTCCCCTTGAAAAAGCCACATTTGGAAGGCTCCCCTCTATTCCCACGTTCCTCACCCCCACTTCAAGAACAAGTAGGCATGCGTTTTGGAGTGCCGTGATCAGAAACTCCCACCCTTACCCGCTCAGTCAGTGCCCATACTGCTTTTCCCCTTGAAAAAGGGACTGAACCTTTCAAAAACAGAGGAAGAATCACACCCATTCTTTACAGTGTGGAGCCAAAAGATGCTGGCATTGCCACCACAATGTGAAAAACAGCGGTGATTAGAGCATGCACCCCAAAACATGGCAAAAGACAATCATCTCTTGAAAAAAGGCCATACCATGGGAATATGAGTATCTCTAGAGTGAATATAAGGAGTGGAAGGAGTTCTCTCTAGTTTTCCAGTTGATGCAGCTCCTTTGTACACATAATATTAAAAGATTCACTGAGAAGGAGTGTGGGAGTGTACAGGGAATTTTCCAGGAGGAAGAAAAGCTGACTGCTAGTCCCTGCTTTTATATGTTCTTACACACACTCCTACATTTTACCTACAACCAGCATTGGATAAGAGGTACCAGCAGATCTTGGGACGTTGGGATTTAGCCTGCTCAAGAGCAAGCTGTACCCACTAGGTCAGAAAGCCATGCTCAGTCTCATTCCTTCCGTCCAGCCAAGAAGGTCTTCCATGCAAAAAACAGCTTCAAACAATCTGGATGGGAGAGGGAGGGAAGCGAAACAGCCATACCTCACTGGGCCGATGAAGAGAGCACCCCACAAGGTGAACTGGAATTCAAGTACTTCAGGAAGACACGGGAATTGACTGGCGTCCCACGTGACAGATCAACCCTCAAACTACCCAGGTGTTGTATAAAAACTGAGAAGCACCACCTCCTTCTTTAGAGATTGCAAGGTTTTGTGTGGAGCCAACATCAGCCCGGAGATTGCCTGCCAGCCCATAATGTCTTCTGCAAATGAGTGAAAATATGCAAATTTAAGGAGCCAGTAGGGCTTATGCATAAGAGAGATGATAAACTGCTCACTTTTGAAAATTCATAAATAAACTGAAACTTCAGAAAATGAAAATTTTCTGAAACCCTCAGCCTGCAAAAGCATGTGAAGCTTCAGGTCTTTAGGACCTGAATTAGCAACAATTATTTCATTTGTTTTTATATTAGAAGTTATGGCGGTGCCAACTAATGTGTCTACATGTACAGGGAATGCCAGTGTACATAAAAATCACTTATCTGAGTTGCATTATGAAATGTTTTCAAGAACTTCAAGGGGTCTTCAGCTTACTGAAATGAATTCATTACAGAAATTGGGTTAAAATCCTTTGGGGTGAGCTCCTTTGGATATCTGGGGTGTTATTGGTAATATCTATTATTTCACTATGCATAAATCTCTACAAATAAGTCAGCCATTATTTCAGCCCAAGACTCCAGTTTCTACTCCTGCTTTTATTCTTCTCACATAAGCTTACCATAATCCTCTTAATAACTATGTGTTCTGTTTACAATATTTTGAGCAATATCAACCCTAAGCCACTAATTTTTTTTCAGTTGTTTAATGAAGATTAGATTAATGTTATTAGCATTCAAAGGGTGCTCTTTTCCGATGATCAGTCATAGTTCTGCTGGGATTTTTTAAAAAGCCTAAGGGAGGTGGTTATCCAAATACCAATGAATTTCAATGAAAATAGGTTACATAACACAGCCCATTGGAGAATCCTAGCTTTAATTATACCTGCAGTCCTAAGATCAGCTCTTGAAATACATTGTGCATATCTGCACACTTGCTTGGAGCTCAGTCTTGAATCATACTACCAAAAAAAAAAAAAAAAAAAAAAAAAAAAAAAAAAAAGATAATAAAAAAAAAATAGCAAAAAGGGCGGGCAGTACCTGCCTTCTTAGTGCTGCTCCGGAATCACGAAAGCAGGGTTTTCCCTCAACAACTCCCATCTCGTCCCTTCTTCTCTTTATCCCACCCTAAGCCTTCATACTGAACCAGATCCTTAGGCCTTAGG
>NW_008795029.1:2344197-2416619 GCF_000699145.1 Aptenodytes forsteri
AGTGATTAAAAAAGAAAAAAATAATTCGTAAGCCTCATACGGTATCATGTATGGGCTGAGGGCAATGATATGTTGTGTTAGCAAAAAGGGACTCGGGCAGTACCTGCCTTCTTAGTGCTGCTCCGGAATCACGAAAGCAGGGTTTTCCCTCAACACCTCCCATCTCGTCCCTTTTCTCTTCTTCTCTTTATCCCACCCTAAGCCTTCATACTGAACCAGATCCTTAGGATCTGGCCAGTGGGAAGGTTCACCTCTCTAAGGATTTCTCACCTATGAAGATGTTTTGTTTACATCCATCGGCTGTTTAAAACTGGCAGAAATCTCTTTACAGGGAGGACTATAATAAATTCAGTCCCCTATAGAGCTCACAGAGACCTCAGCATCAAAGGACACATTAAATAAAACACTTCTCAGTTTAGCATAAAGTATGCCTGACACAGATAGTCGGGCTAAATATGTGACGAGACGTTTCCCAGCCCTGTGATTCCACGATTTGTTGAGGACTGGTTCTCATGTAGAGGATGTGAATGAATACAAACTTCTCAGAAACATTGACTTTAAACGATGCTTGGCCTCACTGGCTATTGCTCCTCTTTTTCACAGGTGACTATTAACACTGCTCTTGACCTCCTCTGTTCCCCATGGAGACTCTGCTCAGGAAGCCACTGATGTTTCCTCACGCTGAGAAGGAGGGAGGAACTGCACTTTCCCTAAGCACTGTTGGCAGGGAGGAGGAAAGAGAGAGAAAGAGTCCACTGGGAGCATCAAAAATACCTAGAATGCTCTGGCTCCTTTTAATCACTGAATACAAATGACCTCAAAATGACCCTAAAGATAATCCACCTCCAAAAAAGAAAATAAAAAAATGAGGCAAGCGGGGAGAAGGGAGGATTATGAAGACATCCCTTTGATAAACTCTGCCCCCTTACAAAGGCTGGAGGGCAGAATTTGAAGATACGAGTGGTGATGGTAAAGGTGGCAGCTTTCCAATATCAGTGTTGTCAGTTTATCCTGAAAAGTTGACCTTTTTAAACTAGCACAGAATCTTTTCTTTTTCTGTATGACAGCGTTTTGCCTTTTTGTGGAAACAGTTCCCTAATAGGCTTTCTCTTGGCCGTTTATTACACATCGAGTGCTAGGTTTGGTTTCTAATAGTTCTTTTTCATCTAGCTGCCTACTGCTGACTGTGGAAAGTGTAGGTTTGGCTCCACTGATGGCTCTCTGTAATGGCTGTGATTACACCCTCTGCATCTTCTTCACAGTGCCAGCCTTTCAACTGAACAGCACATTATGCCTGGATAAGACTCAAAGAGCAGCTTAATATCAGGGTTCTCTGGAGCTATAATAACTGGTTCAAGATCAAACAGATAAAACCACATCAATATTTCTGTATGGTCCATGAGGTAAAACACATCAATCCTGCATATGTCTATCCGTGAGTTAAAACTGTATTTTACCACCGCTCTGGGGGAAGAGGGATGAAAATAAACCAATGTCACCGCAAGGTCCAGAGAACAAGAAGTATAAAGCAACCTGTCGCCTGCTGCATGCGTCAGCAGCATAGTCTTTTCATGTCAGACCCAACAGATTGCTTTGAAAGTCACCATTCTTAAGTAGGTATCCCATTAAACGTGAGAAAATGTGATTCTGCAAAATATTTCACACTAGTTGAACCCAGTTATTTCCAGGGAATCTACTGAAATGTTGCTGTAAGTACAAACAGAATGGTGCCTCCATGGCAGGGGACCTGGGAAGAGGCTGGCCATGAAAGAGAAACTGCTTGTGAGTTTTTAAACTGTATAAATTTACTATTCAGTTTTGTAATCCTGAGATGTTAAGAAAACAGGTCCAGAACACAAAATATAAAAGAAAATAAAAAGGCCGTCATTAATTTGCTATTGGTTCTTTAGAGTTTACATTTTGAATTTTTTTCTGGGCACAAGTAAAGTTTTGTCCTGGTTTCAGCTGGGATAGAGTTAATTTTCCTCCTAGTAGCTGGTACAGTGCTGTGTTTGGATTTAGGATGAGAATAATGTTGATAACACACCGATGTTTTAGTTGTTGCTGAGCAGTGCTTACACTAGTCAAGGACTTTTCAGCTTCCCATGCTCTACCGACTGAGAAGGCTGGAGGGGCACAAGAAGCTGGGAGGGGGCACAGCCAGGACAGCTGACCCAAACTGGCCCAAGGGACATTCCATACCATGTGACGTCATGCTCAGTACATAAACTGGGGGGACTTAGCTGTGGGAGGGGTTGCTGCTGCTCGGGAACTGGCTGGGCATCGGTCGGTGGGTGGTGAGCAATTGCTTTGTGCATCACTTGCTTTGTATATTATATTATTTTCATTATCATTATCATTATCATTATTATTACTATTTTGCTTTATTTTATTTCAGTTATTAAACTGTTCTTATCTCAACCCATGCGTTTTCTCACTTTTACTCTTCCGATTCTCTCCCCCGTCCCACCGGGGGGAGAGTGAGTGAGTGGCTGGGTGGTGCTTAGTTGCCGGCTGGGCACACCAAGTTTAAAAAAGTAAATTTTTTAACTGAACTTCACTTCTGTTGCATTTTACTGATTCTCAAAACCGGAAAGCAGCTTTAAAAAACACCAAATTTTGCAAGGATTTTTCATGAAGGCAGAAAGGACGATGGCAGAGCTGTTATCAATACCCGTATTCAAACCTCGCTTCAGCTCCAGCTCTAAGAATTGGTCAGTAAATACACTTACTTACCCAAAACTTCAATTATGGCAGTAGTGGTGGTTGTGTGAAAAGCTAAGAAAATGCTGGGTGCAATTTTCACAAAGTGTTGGACTGTGGGGTTTTTTGGTCACACCAGTCTTTTAGATGGTGCTGTCCGCAGCACAAGCCTCATACAGGTCATGTCCCTACCAGCAAGCAGTGTGGATGAGTGGGAGTGGGCCTCTGGAGTAAAGCGATTAGTGCTGAGGACCTGATGCTCTCAAGATGCACATTTCAGAGGGGAGGGGGGGGGGGGGGGGGGGGGGGGGGGGGGGGGGGGGGGTCTCTTCAGGCTAGCTGTCTTCTGCCTATTTGTGGCTAGAGACCACTAGGTGAACATCTGGAACCGATCTTCCAGTTTAGTTTCATTTGAAAGTAATCCCGTTTGTTTACTCTGAGACTGCTCCACGATGCAAAACAAAGTGCAAGTGGAGGCAACTGGGAGATCTACTTCAGTAACACACTACCACTCTGAACTCAAATGTGAATGTAGATGCACCCTCAACATCCAAGAAGCTACTCTCTGAACGGCTTGATATTTTGAAGTGCTGAAGTGGTATGTAGGACACTGGCCTTTATTTAAATAGCCAATTCATAGGTTCATCATAATAACTCTGTTCTTAGCTTTCTGCTACAGAACAGCTCATTAAAACAGATTTTTCAAAACGCCACTCATTACTGTGGGGAAACCAAATCCTGACATTTATACAGTAAAGTTGCATGTGCCATATAGGTACACCTTTCAAGACACTGTGTATTTTATATGACAAACTTTCCGCTTGTCTCCAAACAACAAATCTTCCCATTTCAATCCCAAGTTTAAATCCACTTACATCTTTACGAGGCTCCACCAGCACTGAAATAACTGCTGGTGTGTGGAACCACAGAGGGGCACTGTGATTGTTCAGCAGAGCCAATGTCATCCACTCGCTTTTCCACCTGCCATCACCAAAGACCTGCGATCTGACAACAGCCAGAGAAAACCGCGCAAGTTTTGTTCCTCCCAGGCTGCTCTGTTCCCTGAGGTTTGCTATCTCACTGAGGCAGGCACTTAGTGAAACCTCCATCAGAGAGATCAGGAGTGACAGGCAAAAATTTCCAAGGATCCTTACAAGTCTCGTGTGGATTTTAAGCAAAACTGGCTTTGATTTTTTTGTTGTTTTTTTTTTTTAAAGGGGCTCTGGCAACCTTACTGGAGCTGACATGCATTACCAGCTGAAGCCTGAGATTTAGCATGTGAGTGAAAGTGCTCCCATGAAAAACACACTGGTGTTATGTGTCTAGTTCCCAGAACTCTGATGCCTCCCTTTGCGTCCACCATCAGCAATGCAATCATTCAAATAAGCTGAAATCAATCATATAATGAGTCCCACCATATGATACTTATCTTTGAGGGGAATGAATAAATCATTGTGCCTTTGACAGGGTATTTATGCCATAAATTGACCTAGGAAGTGGCATGGCAACACTCTGATAGTTATGGCTGTGACAGTGACAATTTAGGAATGAATGCATCTTTGTACTTTGACCAGTTCAAATCCTGGCACCTGTTGAAACTAAAACTGCGCAGGGAAAAAATCCTGCCGCTAATAGAGACGTTGGAAACAAAACGGAGAGCTGTCAGAGGGGAACGCTGAGGAGGCCTGATGAATAACCCCCCTGCCAGGAGGAAACATACCTGGGAGCAACAGGAAACTGATAAGCTCCTTTCTCTTCAGTGACAGAGCAAAGCTTGCAGGTCTGAACCAAGAGCAATCACCGGTATTCACCTTTCAGCGCTGAGCCACGCTCTGTAGCAAGGAGTGCTCTCAAACTGATCACGTTCCTCCTTCAGGCATTTCTCCATCTCTCACTGCTCTCTGTCCATACTCGGCAGGTTTCTCATTTATAATTAATATTTCCATAAATAATGCAGTCAGAAAAGCATAGATTTGCGGTAAATGGCCAAGTCTGTCCTTTCTGGCCAATATCAGCTAGTCTCTACTTACACATGACTATTATGAAGGGTTAGAGGCAAGCTTTATTTGCTCAGAATAAACTAAGACTGAATGTGAAGGTAGCTCCCTTCTGCTTTGGATTAGTTTTTTCTATCTACCACCTGCAAGCTTTGTGTCCTGAACAATATGATATTGAAGACATCGAATGTTGAGTGACATCGGCCTGTCAATCTTTATTCTTGCTGTAGTGATTTTTAGTGCTAAACACATTATTTTTAAGAGAGCACTGTAGGTGTGAACAAAGCATTATAACAGATTTTCAGGGGTTCTGGAAACTGTAGACAGGATAAGTATTTGTGGGGCATAAAGGAGACAGTGGTTTAAAAACAGCTAAGTAAGTTTTTATTTATATCATAACTACTATAGTGTATGCACAAAATCTTATATATTATATATCTAAATAGAAAAAATATAAATTATATTAAAATTGTGGGTAAAATAAATATAAACTATATACAATATATTAAAAAAATATGTATTTATATATATACACACACACCTCTCGTTCTTTCTCTGAATGCTTGGTACCTCTCTGGAACCTCCTAACTAATTGCAATACTAATGCTTACAAATTTCTACACTTGGTACTCTAGACACGATTCAAAATAATCATGTGGCATAAGTTAATAGTGTTATCCCCATTTATCACATGCCAAAGCTGGGCCATAGGGTTAGATGTGAACACAGGGCACCTGTGTTTTAGCACTGAATTCAAAGATGCCTTCAGAACCATCATGTTCTCATGGTTGATTGTGTTGCAGATTTTATTTCATGAACTGATCTGTTTCTATCTGGAAAGTGATTGGGATTTTTTTGCCCACACAGCTCCTTTGGAAGACTGTTCCCAAGCCCTACAGCTCTGATGTTTGCAAGTGTTTTCTGACTTCTAGTCTAAGTGTATTCTTAGCTAGTTTACAGACTTTTATTCTTATGTCAATAATGTTCTTTAGTTAAATACTTTTCCTCTTCTCTGATGCTTATTCTCTTGACACATCTGTAGAGCACAATAATTCCCTCTCTCAACCTTTGTTTTCTTTGGCTAAACAAACAGAGCTCTTGGTTTCCTCTTGCAAGATAGACTGTCCTTTCCCCTGATTACTGTAGAAAACTTTCTCTGTAGCTACTAAAACTTGAATTCACCTCATTTTAACATAGGTTCTTTATCATAGAAGTATCTTGTTCAACGACATCGGTAATTTCCATCTCTACTGGAAACACATAACCTAACGGCTAGAATAACGTTTGCCTTTTTTTTCTTGGCTGCATCGTAACAGTGACTTAGAGGCTTTCTGTACTACCCTCTCTCCTACATCCTCCCTTCTACCTAAGTGGTATTACATCATCTCTGCTTCTAAAAGGTCTGACTCCTTGCTATATAGCTAATAACATCTGGTTACGAATAGGTATTGTGTGCATGGTCTTGCACTTTTCCAGTTAGACTTCATCCCATTCCTAGGAATTAATCTGATTTATTATGTAAACTATCGTGTAAGCTTTCTCCCTGACATTGGTTCCACACACTTTTGTGTCAATAAATATGGACAACTTGCTCCCACTTCTTGTGATTGTTCAGCAAAGAAAATGCTGAACAGGTGATTCTTAGGTCTATCCTGAGGAATTCCACCCATAATTTCTCTTCAGCCTCATACTTCTGAGTGGGTTAGGGCCACCACATTTTCTTAGGTAGAGAATCTTGTCAAAGGGTATTGTGTTAGGCACCGTCTCTCTGAATTTTATCTCCTTTTCCATTATCTCCGTCTTTCTTTTAAGACTTTCCTGAAAGCCACACTGAGAGTTCAAGCTACTCTTCAAAGAGCATCCTGTGTGGTCTTCTGTTGAGCTTTCCCTCAACCTCCAGTACAGCAGTCTTTCCCTTCTCCACTTCTCTTACCTCTGTAACTGCCTTAGGAGCAACATCCCCTCAGTTCTCAGTTCTCCTTGGTTTGATAGCTAGAGCCAGTGCCAGTGCTTAGCTTCCTGACTGCTGGAACTCTATTTTTAACGTTCAGTACCCCAGCTAAAGAGCTGATAAATAAACGCATAGAAAGGCACTCTGGCTAATGTGCTGGTAGTAGTTTGCACCCCCAGTCGTGTGACCATCTTCTCGGTCAAACCGGATGTTCATCTTGCGTCCACAAATGAACTGGTGGGACCATTTGTGTTCCTGGACTGAACTGGCTTTCCAGCTGAGTGTATTCCCTTTGCAGACCTGCCAGATTTTAACAAGTGCTGTGAACTTCTGATTTTGAAATAGTGCTGGCTTTAGCCCCTTTCTAACATGCTTCATGATCTAGGATAATAGACCTTTAGGATGGGTACGGCCCTCCTTCAGGTTTGTTTTAATCTTTCTTTTTTAATGTCTCCTCTCTGGTCCAACTGAGTACACTGCATCTTGGTGTGTTAAATGTTTCAAAGGTGCTGAGGCTTCCCACAGATGTGCAGAAAATCTGGAATGACTATTCCTGTGAATTACTATATTCTTTTTCATCCTTTCTTCCGCATGTTTCTTAATGGCTCCCATCTCGGTGCCCAAATGGAAACCCTCTACATCCACTCTAAGATGTGAAGAAGCTTGTTTAGCTTCCTGTAAAGGAAACCATTTTGGACATCATACCAGTGGATACTTGCGCAACGGATTAACCACATCATATATCCTCAGTTATTGAAGAAGGCACTGCCTTGTTTTCAGTGACCAGGTCTGCATGTCAGTAGTCTCAGAGGATACGTATGGGGAGTCTATATCAAACATGCCTTGCCTTCTTGGTATATTCTTTTTTTCAGGTATTTCTTACGTTAGACTGCTGAACAAGGACAGCATTGCCTGCTCTCCTGCCTTCCACAGAAGAAGGTATATTGTGATCAAATCCATGGAGCCTGCTGCTTTAATAACCTGCTGTGAGTGCAAAACTATAGAAACTACAGTTTACAACTGGGGGGGAAATTATGAATTCCAGGAGGTCTTGTGTTCCCTGGGTTGCATACAAGCGCTCTTCTGTTGTTCATTAGAATTAATACTGTTTCCTTGTACATCAGCAACATGAGATGACATTTTTCTAGTCTGATATTTCTGGGATTATACTGCAGCTAACTCCACAATTTACCTGGATTCAAACTGGTGTTTGACATAACAGAATACCTGCAAATTTGCAGCCTTCTTCTAAAGCATTCTGTCTTCAGAATTTAATTAAATATCTTTTTCTTCAGCTGCTGCTCTTAGTTTATCATAAAAAAAACCAAGCAAACAAGCAGGCCCAGTCTTTCAAATGCTATTCCTGCTGAGCATGACTTTCTCACTTTTTACCTTCTCCCCTCTTGTGATGATAAAACACCTATACCTTCTTTTTCTCAATCTCATCCTTCATATCCAGTTCCATATGCAGAAATGATCTCTGCTTCCTAGCTTCTGCAAGGATTTAAGTCTGCAACTTCCAGTGTTTTAAGTCCTTCCATACTGTTAAGCATGCTTTCTTCTTTGCCGTAAAAGCCCTAACGGATGAGGCCACCTAATGGTCACCCAGGCAGCAGCCCCAGAATGGTAATGGCCAGATCTAGATCTACTTCACCTCCTTCCTTTTAATGCTGTGCCCGCTCATGCTTTACATGGGCAATGTCAGCCATACGCCAGTCAGTGCCAGTCAGCCGTACCAAGTCAGTGGTATCTCTTCATATTCATGGGTAACCACCTCTGCTTTGGACATCAGCACAGGTTAAGTAAGTCAAGCACCTCTGCATTCTCTAGCCTCTTTCTTTATGTTTCTTTCCGTTTATCTATCTATCATCTGAGCTGCTGGGAGTTCCAGCACAGGCTATATTACAAAACAGGCCTCATTAATACACTATAGTAAAGATGCAAAATGATTAATGGGAGCTGAAAAGTCAGAGCTTCTGCATAACTTATCCTTGTCATTAACAATGGGAAGGCACTGAGGGACAACCATGCTCACCATGGACTTAGAAGGACTCCACCTCTGGGTCCGAAGGGCAGCTGTTTGCTGGTCAGCATGGTCTTTGACTTGGTTGGAGCCATCTGATGGAGCCTCAACTATGTTTTAACTGCCCTGGACTCACCTAGCCAGAGCAAAGAAAAAGGAGTGCTTTCTTGTGCTGTCGGCAAGCTTAGAATCCATTTTTTGGCCCTTTTGATCCTAACATAAAAAAGGATCATGAGGCAGTGGTGAGAAGGATTAAAGCACTGGCCTTCTTGGTGGGATCATTTGCTTTCCATGCAGAGAAGGTGTCAAATACTCACAGGTCAGAATACTAGCATTTTATACCCATGAGACTTCAGAAAGCAAATAAGATTCAAGCCCTACAGACTCCAGTCAGTCCTTGTTTAACTTCAGTTCTATGCCGGAGTAATTTCACTGAAATCAGGTGAATTATTTCAGTATTACGTTGCATGAGCAACTCCATCACTTTAAATGGAATTACACTGGCAAAAAAGTGGTGTAACGTGGGTGACGTGAATCAGGCCTCGTGTTTGCAGCAGCACTGAATACACCAGTATTGAGAGGACCTTTGGAGCTGGGCCCAAAGCACTCACAAAGGGAGCTCCTGCTGTTATTCCAACCCATAGGCAGTTCCCCGAACAAAGACCAATTATCTGAGCTTTGTGTGAAGGGGGTAGGGGACATGCACCAATATTCATAAATTAGGCAAGCCTGGTGTTTACTAAAGTGGAGGGCCTTTGTTCCAATTAAAGTCTGTCTTCATTCCTTCTGTGAATTCTTAATTTCCTTTCCTTGTGGTATTTGTCAGTTTTCATCTGTATATTATGACGTACTTCACAGATGAGATGAAATATGATCATTCTCCATTTACAGATAGGGAAACCAAGGCATAAAAAAGTGAAACGACTTGCCCAAGAGAATAGCCCCAAGGTCACTTGCTACCTAAGGTAGGGCTTTGCCCACATGCTGCCTCCTATTAACAATTCTGCTCACTTCTTCCAGTGGTGTGCAATAAAAAGAATGGAAATTAGACTTTTCAAAGGCTTTCTTGCACCACACCTTAAAAAGAGCTGCTGCAATTTTTATTTTTGTAAAAAAAAATTAAGTAAATAGCCATAATATTACCAAACCACTTAAGAACGCTTTGAACCTACATGTTAGAATGTAAAGGATTCAGACAGAAAATTATAAAACATTTAAAATAATTTGTTTTATATGAAAAGGCCAATTGAAGAGGGAGAAAACTTCAGAAAGAATTTTGATAGTCATTATATACAGTATAATAACAAGATCATTATAAGTTGTAAATATCATGTCATTACCCATTGTAATTATCTGATTACATTAACTTACATTAACTTTGTAATTAGATGTAATTTCACACTTATCAAGTAAAATCATTTTTAACATACATGGCAGTACAGCTCCGTCTTTCTGTTTGCCCCTGGCTTGATCCCTGACAACAGGAGGATGGAGAAGTTCTGAGCAAATGGTCCTTCATCAGGACAGCAACAGGAATGTCTGTTCCCACACGTGAGAAAAAAAATTATTTTATCTACTCATCTTTGGCCAGAAGGATGGGGACCTTGAGAACTAACTCAGGGAGAGCAGAGGTAAATGATCCTGTGAAACAAGAAAAAAAGAGAAATAAAAGTAGAGCAGATAAGTCATTTTAAAACAAGGCTAAGCCTACATTACATCATCTAGTGAAAAGACAAATTCTATTTACTAATGTATTATTTAGAGAATGTAAAACTACGTTTAAAGGAATAGTGCCAACTTTCAGCTATAGTCCTAAATTCCCTCGATTCTTTGTCTTTTCTGACAAACTTTCATGACTGCTTTTCTGCTTTCCTGAAGGTACCCCATCACTATATCAAAAGCCCCACAGTCAGAGCAGTGCCTGAGCAGGTACAGTGGTGCAGAAGTTAAGAACAGCTCTACTGGGTCAGCCTGAGGGACCCTCAGATCCAGGACCCTGCCTCCAACAGTGACTGTCTTCCTGAAGCTTTTACCCTTTTCCTTTTGCAGTCGTGCCCTCCCTCTCAGAGCCCCACCAAGTTCCCAAGACCATCTCATCACCTCCTCCTGGCCCCAGCCAAGCTGGCCTTTCACACCATCAACAGGAGGAAGTTTGAGAGGGACCAGTTTCTGTTCCCTTTTCCTACCATGCCTCCAGGCAGGGCAGCATCCATTGGCACCTCACACATGTCCAGGGAGCAGTGGGAGCTGTCTGGGTGCTCAGCACCCCCTATAGTTCCCCAGTTGCACACTTTTTGATCCTGTGACCTTCACCCTCCCCTTCCCTTTTCTCATCCGTCATTCCCACTGTTTTCTCCTTGTTTTGCTTTCCCTGCAGTCCTTTCTTCCTAAGGCCAGGACAACATACACAGGGTCCACACCCTCATACCTCTCAGAAACCACAGGCTCAGGGATACCCTAAGCCAGAAGAGGGATCCTCAAATGTAATTCCCCTTGACAAACTATTCTCTCATGATCTTGTCTAATCCTTGAAGCCAAGGACCTTTTGCATAACCACATCTTCTGGCAGCGCATCCCACTCTTTCCCTCTACTGCATGAAAATGAATTTCCTTCTTGTTACTTTGAACTTATTCCCTGACCTCCTAATTGATTCCTCCTAGTTCTTGTATAAAGAGAAATGGAGAATAATCATTTTGTGTTCAGCTTCTGTATTCCACTCAGGATCTATAAACCTCTTCAATCATGTCTTTCTCAAGCAAAAGAGCTCTAATTTATTTAACCTCTCCTCGTACAAAGCCATGCTCCTATCATCCTTGTCCACCTTCTCTCTCTTTCCTACAAGATCCTTTGGAAAAGCAGTTCTTCACTGCTCATGCGTTGCACTAAGGCATTTCTGTCTCTTCATTTGGCTTCCCTATTCACTTCTCTCACCTCTTGACATCTGCCTTTCAAGGAAAGGGCTGGAGTATGAAGTCCTTAGTCCTGGAATCTCCTGGGAGACAGTCATACAGTTCGATCTCAGCCATGATGAGCATGGCTGGTCAAGTCTAAACACTTTGCAGATGTCAGTCTCAGTGACTGACCAGAGACCAGAGTCCCTCTCTCCCCCCGAGATGGAACCTCAGGAGTTTGAGGCAACCCAGATGTCTGTCTCACTTCTGCACACAGCGGAGTTCCCCCCTTTATGTGACCAATGCAAGGAAGCAGAGACTGAACACAGACACAGACCAAACCCTTTATTACAGTGAGATGATTTCTAGAAAGAAATTGTAGCAAAAATAATGGCAAAATGGTTTACCTTTGAAGCTAACACCTTGCAACAATATTAAAAAGTGGAAAACTATGTGACAAATTTATTTTAAACTTCAAATAATAAATTCCCTTCAGTTAGAGAAACTTCTTCACTTAAGTAAGCCACCTGGGAATTTGCCATGTGTTAACTGTCTTTCAAAGTTAGAAGGGGAGGTGATTCAGACTGCCATGGAGATCTGGAGAGAGCCTACGACATGGCCAGATCTTAATTGTCACCTAATGGCACGTTTCCCTCTACCTTTGTGCCTATCCATCCACTACTCGCCGTGATTTTATAACCACTAGTTCTTCCCTGGCATAGCTGTTTTCAAATCTCACTCCAGCTAAAGATGAGGGAAGCTGTTGGGGATGATATAGGCTGAGTCTTATTATATCGCAGGAAATAAAATCTCTTTATAGGGCTCCAGTCCAAAGCAATTACGCAGAGCTTTAAACTTATACATCTGAATTGTCTCAACAAAGTAGGTAAAACAACAAAATACCTAAAGTGAAGTACGCACTTTAGTGGTTTGGTAGTGCAAGTCTACAGCCTGTGTAGGCTGATGATATCAGCTAATGTGTCTATTTGTGAGAAATTTGCCAACACGCTGGTCTAGGAGCCTTTTCATTCTTTTTTCAAATGAAATTGAAATGCACTGATTGTTTAGATGAATCATTTCCCTCTCCTTGTTTTGGATTACACATTCTTTTTTTTTCTCACCTCACAACTTCCTTGCTCTTGATGGCAAAGCTAACGTCAGAGCAGACAGAACTAGTCCAAGATTTCCCTAAGTGATATTTCTGAAGCAGAGCAGGTGCAGATGAGGAAAAAGGATCAGCCAATTTTTAAGAAGTCAGATGGCATTGTGCAGCAAACAGAAGGCAAAGGACTGATTTCAAAGCACAAAATCAGGTCCTTTTATTTATGTAGAATGCACCAATTCGCAGAAGTTGAGATGGCTGGTTACATAAACGTATACATTTGATCGTAGTTTAATTTTCCATGGGCTGCAATACCTAAATCAGGAGAGCTGTGAACATGGCATACAGGTTGGTTCATTTCAGAAGAGTCACCTGGAGAGTGTCTTAGATGGTAGATATGGAAGACATAATTTATATTATCCAGTGAGAAATCTTATCATGAACTTTATTCTTAGAGCATTGTCTCTAGCTGCAGAGAAAAAAAAAAGATACTAAGCAATTTTGTCATAAGCGTCGTTTACATATTTGGCCCTGAGTTGAGTTCTCTGTCTGCCTGTGAATTTAGTGAAGTACAGCCTGGAGAAAAGGAGGCTGAGGGGAGACCTCATCGCTCTCTACAACTACCTGAAAGGAGGTTGTAGTGAGGTGGGTGTTGGTCTCTTCTCCCAAGTAACTAGTGATAGGGCGAGAGGAAATGGCCTCAAGTTGCGCCAGGGGAGGTTTAGATTGGATGTAAGGAAAAATTTCTTTACTGAAAGAGTGGTGAAACATTGGAAGAGGCTGCCCAGGGAAGTGGTTGAGTCCCCATCCTTGGAGGTATTTAAAAGACGAGTAGATGAGGCGCTTAGGGACATGGCTTAGTGGGTGGTGGTGTTGGGTCGACAGTTGGACTCGATGATCTTAGAGGTCTTTTCCAACCTCAATGATTCTATGATTCTATGATTCTATGAAAATGAGATACCAGTTCATCATGCTTCTTTTGTAGTAGCTGTCCTATGAGATCTATGAAAAAGCGGGCTTGCTAAAATTAAAATGTCAGTAACAGTGAAACATCAAGCTTGTAGCTTCACCAAGACAGACCACTACAGAGTGGTTTCACAGAAATCTCATGTTTAAATTATTGTATCAGCGAGATCACTCAAAGATCTAAAATTGCTCCAAATTTTCACACAATCCTTTACTCTTCGGTAACAGATCAGGCAACACCAATTAAAATTTTTGAAAGCTTTTTTTGATAAAATTACCAGCTTTTAAAAAGAATGCCTTTCTACTTCCACATTGCTCACCAAAATGCTATGGATGTACAGAAAACCAGCTTAGCTGCATATACATATGTGTGAATACATGGAGGTAAACTTCTAATTAACTCCTTAAGGCATAATTACCCTCAGAAAACATAGTGATAAGTAGACCAAGATAGCTACATGTCCTAAAACACTGCTGTAATTGGAAAAGTTGTAATTTTATCCAAATAACCCTAAGATTCACTTCCACAAGTTATATCAAAGTAGAATTATAAAATAACAACTAGGTATTAGCGAGGAGATCCTATCACGGTGATGTCAATGGCAAAGCTACTGCTGCCTTCCATGGAGTCAGGGCCTCATGTAGGATTTAATAACTTGCTCGTTCTAATTATTTATGATTTTTTTTTAAAGTGAAAGAAAAAAGAAGATAATTGCACAGCCTTCTGGTCTTTCTCTCCTGGTGCTAATTCCCAATGTTAAGACAATTATACTCCAAGAAAGGATGTGGTTTCTGCTGACTAATTTCTATGGTTAAAATGGAGCTGCAGTGCTTCACAGAGGTGTAAGCAGCATCAGACAGGCCCCTTTACACCAAACCCCATGTCTAGAACGATTTGGCACAGCATAAACTGGAACCATGCAATCAGCCCAGCCTCTCACGTCCCTCAGGCACCACCTCCTGAGAGCAGAACCTGCCTTCACCAGCTGCCAGAGAGGTCTTCTCAAACACCACTTGCTCCAGTGTTCCCGCCTCTGCCAGCTCCCCTGTCTGGTGGATACTTCATCCATGCATTACCTCTGAAAGAAATTTCCCCAAGACAGTGGCATTTCTTCAGCATAACACCATGGGAGGTTGTACCGAACCCTCTCAGAGATAAGCTAAAAGACTGTTACTGATGGCATTACTGTGAACCCTCTGCCACACATAGCTGCAGATTTATTGTCCAACTCATACTTAATACTGCAGTCATTCCTACCTGCACAGAGTGGATGTAAAGTGCTATCCCTAAGTTAATGCTGGAGAAGTCTGAGGAGCAGAGAGAGAAAAACTGTATTGTTGCAACCAGTAATCACAGTGATAACAATTTCACTGTTCAGCAGACCACATACACACACACATATTTAAAACCCAATCTTATGACAATATCTTGGTGACAAAAGGTTACCAAAACGTACTACTGATCCAAATGTATTTTTCTTCTCATTCAGTAGGTGCCACTTTCTCAAAAGAAGTTCTTTTCATTTTTCCTCTTCTTTTCCTTTTGGTAAGCTGAGGAAGGCTCCTTTTTGTTTTTCACTGTCTCTATGAATTGCTTTTCTCCACCACTTGGTAAGCCCTGAAGAGGTTGGCAGGCTTGACAATTTTACTGCCAGTTTTCTTCTGCAGCTTCAAGCAAGGCCTCCTGTAACGTTCTCAGTTCCAATCTCAGGATGAGCTGTTCAAGGATGAGCAATGTGGGAGTTAGGCATGTTCCTACCTGTCAGTCCCATGAGCTTTTTGGAAGCCGCAATCCCTGGCAAGATCAGAGATTATTGCATCCATGGGGAAAACCTACAAAAGCCAGCATTCAGCAGAGAATTCCCTTTCTTAACTTCCAAAAAGAAGCTGGCAGTGAGTCTTCTGCTTCAGCAAACTGTTCCAATTTCTCATATGAAGATTTAAATACTGGCAAGTTTAAAACACATTAAATATAGTGCGCGCATTCACATACACCCTCACGTATGTCTTCACACAGAGACATGAGAACGCTTAACAAAAATATTGCTTTTCACTTCATTCTGACATTTTTTTAATAGGCCAGTTCAGGCATCAGACCCCTTTGACTATCAGGAGCAGAAATTGTTAGCAGAGGAGGGCCGGTACCCAGAACAGGAGTCATGGCATAAAACCAATATTAATTCAGTCTTCCCCAAGTCCAGGGATGTTCTCTCACGCAGACATAATATCATCCTGGTGGTTAAGAGTTAGTCAAGATCTGGCCAGGAAAGAGAAGAAACTACCTCATGTAGGGTTTTCCTCTGCCAGCCCACTTCCATTCCCATTAGCGGTGTCTAAACTGACTCAGCACCAACAGCTTTTACAGTGGTATCACATGCCTTCCCATACTGAGGAGTCTTCTTGTATTCTAGCTCTTAGAGTCATGAGATTACCTGAGAATCTCATCTTACCTTAAAATAAGAAAGAAAAATAAGTAGAAATGTAAGAAAGAAAAAGTTGCATTCAAAAAGGACAATTTTAGCCCAGTAAAGCCGCTCTCCTTCAGCTTGCTTTAGAGACTTCCAGAGATCACAGCCTAATTTTAGCTGCAATACATTTGGATCAACAGCGCATTTTGGTAACCGTCTGTCAGCAAGATATTGCCAGAAGGCTGGCGGTACTAGGAGCAGTATACCAGACCTTGCCTTACTGGGATGGGATAAAGATGTGCAGATATGGAAAACAGCTGTTCTGTTTCCCATAGGAAAACTTCATAATTTTCCCTGTTTTTTTCAGATGTCTGATGTACAAAACAGAGAAATGGGGGGGAAAGAAAAGAAAAAAGCACTTTTTACACAATATTTGTCTCTCACAATGAACAGCAAAATGTTATTTTTTCTATTGTATTTCAATCAGATTTTGATCACTAACTAAAATGAGTATAATTTTAAAACTCATGGTAGTAGCAAACTGTAATTCTTACAGACATATCTTTCTTTTTCTGTTTAAAAATAAATAATATGAGCATTTTCTGCTTCAACGGTGCAATCTTTTTCATATTTTAGAGACATATCAACAAGCAGAAGCTGCACTTAAATATTTTAGCATTCAGCACAATGCCATGACTGGTGCTAGATACATTTGTCACTGCTCCAAAACATGCATGTGTATAGAGAGTTCATAAATATACGTGGCAGTTTTTCCCATGTGCTACCTAAATGACACATATTACAGTTTTTACTACAAAAAAGGTAAATACATTTCAGCTTGAAGTAAGTTGCTAAGTTGGTTGCTGTCCTTTCCTCCCTGCTCTGTGCCTTCCTCTTTCCTTCTCGGGGAAAAAAAAAACAAAACCAACTTTAAATTTTACATTTTTACTGTGGGGACAGAGTCCAAATGAGAACCCAAGAGAAAGCAACTAGCTTTGCAGGAGAAAGGGAAAAATTAACAGTAGGACACAACCTTCAAATGGAAATTAAGAACTGCAAGTTTTTATGCAATGCCTATTTCCCTTCACAGGATCTCCTGAGGTCTGTTTTCCACAGTAAATCCCAGGGGCTGCCTAGATACCATGCTGGTAGACATTTCTTTGAGAACCACAGCTCCATAGACAGATACGCCTTTCTGTCCACTATACTAGCTTCTCGGCCCTGCTGAAAGGTGCACATATAACCAATTATAGAGCAGCCACGACTCCACCTTATGATTTACAGCAAAACCTTTTTGCACTGCTTTGTCAGCATAAAATACTCATGAAATGGATATCATTTTCTCTCATTTGAAGATTACTTTACTCTGCAAGTGGCAGGCAGATGTCATGAGTAAATGAGAATCTGTCTATTAAAGGAGGAAAGGATCTGGATTTGTCCATACAAGAAGGCAATTCTGTTATGAACTAAAGGAGGAACTGACCTAACTCTGTCAAATGACATTTCAGTGATGGTTCCTGGGCAGAAAGCAATCTGCTGCCTAAACAATTACAAGGTCATACTGGAGATGGTGTTGGAGATGATAACCTGGAGTGAGTCACCAGGGAAAAAAAAAAGTGGAAGAAAAAAAGTGGAAAACAGCTGTAGGGTAGGATGGGTAATGAGAGCAAAATGAGCTTCCAGCATATCACCGAAACCACCCGGTGCCATCTTTGGAAAAACAAGTAGGAGTGCATAGAGCAGGATATTACTGAAGCTGGCACTAGTTTGCCTCTCCCGGAACGTCGTGCCCAATTCTGCTGCTTACGGTTCAAGGAGTGGTTCCCAGAAGAAGGACAAAAACCACTCAAAAGGTGAAAAACACATCTTAAGAGTGAGAAACTCCATCCAAAGGGGTCCTTAATGTGCCTTCCTGAATTAGGTGTAACTCCTAGTGACTCCAAAAGCATCAGTGACCGAGCTGACAAGGTGTTGTGTCTGAGGACCAAAAGAGAAAAAGTCTCCTCTGGCAAACTGTCCTTCAGTTATCTACAGCACCTAGGGAAAAAAAGTACAAAACTGATGGATAGCAGCACAGGTTAGTGAGAGATAAAAGTAAAACACATGCGTTCTTACCCTCACTCTGCACATTTTTTTAGTTAACAGCACAACTGGAGGATTCCCGTGGGAGCTGCTGCTCTGTCTCCAGGGCCAGGCTGCGGAATTTGTGTGGCCAGGACACATACGTGCGCACGCGTGAGGGGGAGAGCGAGCTTTCTAGCTGCGAAGACAGCTGCTGGGTGAGACGGCAGTGGGAGAGGGTGGTGTATTAGAGCACTCACTTTAGTCTCTTGGCTGGTTGCCAGCAGTACAGAAGTTGAGAAATCATTTGTCACGAGGATAAAAGCCAAATGCATTGCTCTGGGTGAGATGTAACCTGACAAACAGTCTCCTGTGACTGACGCATTTGAACTACTAATATACTCTATATAAATGCCTTTTTTCTGACAGCTAGCAGTCATATTTTTTTGCTTAGTTTTTCTGCTTGTTCATGCTGAGCTTTCCGAGTTCCTAGACATCAGATTGCTTGGCGAGGAGCACTGGGCAGGAGGACAGTTCTCCGTCATGCTAGTTCCACACGACGAGTTCAGGAGGAAACAAGCTACAAAAGAATTAGAAAACCATTTTTTAAAATTGCCGTTCCCTAGTAGCTCTCTCTTTTTTTTTCCTTCCCTTTTTTTTTTCAAAATGCCATACAGTCAGCTGGCCAGCAGGAACTTCATTTATAACTGTCAATTTAACAGTTCATTTATTTCATTGAAGCAGTGAGACACAACAGGGGTGTGGTAACCATGAGATAATCACACCTCTGGGGTCTTATGAGGCAAGGAGAAACAGCCAATTCTCTCTAATCCCACAGTGGTGTGATTAGTGCTCCTGATAGCTACAGCCAAGGAGGTTATGAGATAAATTGTGCATTTCATGTTCTAGAAAAAGAATTAAATTAAAGTTAAATGTTTAACCAGCCTCATTCGAGTTCTGTAATTTATCTTGATTATAGATATGTATGATAATGAACACTGATGCATATACATTTGTCTACTTTAAAATTTTTGACAGACAAAAGGAGTAGCCATTTGGATCCAGAATTATACTACACATAGAAGGTATAGCATACAGCTGCCTGTCTGTCTACAAGCCTTATAGGCAGGGATCCATCATGCTATCCAAGAGCTCCTCTGGGCATACAATCCTTACATGCATATCTGTACAAACTAACTGAATCCCAGTAGCAAAGAGACTGTCTTTTTCTTAGCTGTTACGGGTAACCCTGCTAATCAGTTTCATTAAAGGCTTATCTAATATCTATGTCTGCTATGGAAGGTCCATTCATCTCTCATATCTGCTGCTTCCATTAGAAAACATATAATGGGTAGTACGATGCTTTCACTAGAAAATATATAATAGGTATTTAGCAGACAGACAACTGCATCACAGAGGACAGAAATTGCAGAATTAATGATCTCATCTATTAGGTCATATTGCTCGTTTCCGTCCTCCAGCGTTGTTGTCTGTACTTTGTCCTCTTGAGTTCTAAAAGGTTCACTGAACAACACCAATTTATTTTAAAGTGAAATATTTTTAAAGAACAATTTTTATGATTGTTCTGAAGACTAAACCAATATTCCTTTATCATTGGCACTGCTATATGAAAGAGCCTATGTCAATGTTGTGTGACTGACTCCTCTTGCTGTTTCTTTCTCCTTCTCCTGAAGTCTTGACTGAAGTAATGATGGCCCACCCTTGAGATCCTCTTCTGCGCCTCCATGAGTAGTCATTGCCCTGGGGAGTTGTGGTGGGTTGGCCTTGGTTGGCTGCCAGGTGCCCACCACGCTGCTCTATCAATCCCCCTCCTCAGCAGGACAGGGGGGAGAAAATAAGATGGGAAAAAAAAAAACCCACGTGGATCAAGATAAAGGCAATTTAATAAAGAAAAGCCATCTTGTAGCTGGCTGGAACTGGCTCTGTCCAACATGGGGGCAGCTCCTGGTGTCTTCTCACAGAAGCCAGCCCTGCAGCCCCCCCCACTACCAAAACCTTGCCACATAAACCTAATACAGGAGTCTGAAGGTATGAGTACCAGTATCAGCCACGGTACAGGTGTCATGCTTGTTTCTGAGGGCAAGGGCAGTGTATTCAGATTTACAAAGAGGACTTTAAAGTAAGATTGAAAAGACCAAAAGGTATCTGTGACTATTGCATGTGTGAAATAACCCACTGCATTCTTCTGCAACAAACCAAGTTTCCACTATTGTGTGTCGCTCAGTTGGCCCATGCTGGACCTGACAGTCAAGTAGTTCAAAGTGCCTCCCTGGGCGGCTGGGATGGAGAGGCATGCAGGTGCAAAACTTTCAGGACCGTCTTTGAGGTTTGCTGTCTCTGTGGAACGAGATAGGTGCCTCCAGGCAGACAGTCTGCATTTCCGACTCCTTAGGCTGCGGTGCTGCAAGCATCCTCAGGATAGGGAAATAGATATTAAAATTCCCTCGGCTGTCGTGGCAATTTCAGTTGTCAAAGTCTGATCTGACACCCCTCAAATCGTTTTAGTTAGTGCACTTGAACACTACTCAACCAGCCTGGGAAAGGGAAAGCGTGATCTGCATACTCTTAGTATTTCTTGAACACTTTCACTAGTTTTTCCTGTTCTTCCCTTTTTCTTAATAGACTTGGCTGTGTGAGAGAGGAGGAGAATGGATAATGATTTACTCCACAGAGATTTCTTTAACACATACAAAATGCCACATAGGTTTCTCCCAGAGTCCTGGACCTAACTCCAGTTTCACTCTTGTTTTACAGAACAGCATAAAACAGCATAAAATCAGAGTTCTGGGTCAAAAGAAGGCTGCAGTCAGCTGAAGCATCTCCCAGCATTAACGCTATTTTAGATGCAAGAGATCTGATTTCTCCGCTGGTGATAGGGGTATTATCCTTGCAATCTCAAAACAAAAAACAAAAAAAAACCAAAAAACCAAACCCACACCCAAAATATCTATTTAAGTTTTCAGAATTTATTTTAATGTCATTATTCACCAAATAGGAAGTTATTTATTGTTAAGATTATTCAAAATGATGGTTGTTAGTTTAAGTGACTGCTAAAAGCACCTAGATCTGGTGGTTGCCTTCAAGGGTCCCAGAGTGTGTTTCATGGCTGTGAATAAATGGGATGCAGGTATGTCGTTTTAACCATCTCACTACAACTGCGATCCAATCTTTGGCCGCCTTCTAAAGGGGATGGTCAGCTTATGGGGTGGAAGTTTTTAAACTTCATGGAGGGATTTCAAGCACGCCATCCTCTGTTGCTCTTCAGTGGACACCTATGGAGAGGTACTGCAGCCCCAAGTCTGGTTTTCTCCCCACTCAGCTCAAGGGTGGTGCTGCCCCCTCGCAGAGCAGTGCTGCTGCTGAAATGTGAAACGAACATGAGCGTTTATTAAGTCACCTGAAATGTTATAATGAAAAGGTATGTGAAACATGTAGGTCCCCCTTCAAACAATATTTTGATGATTATTCGAATCTCCCTGGGCTACTCTACGTAGCCCAGCTCAGGCTAAGCCTGACTGGAAGAACATTCACCTACTCTGTAACAACGGTACAAATCCCAGCAGTAGTATTTCTGCAAGAGGGAATGCTTTGGAGCAATGCTGGCGTATTTCTGTTACTAAGGCAGGTTTGGGAGAACCAGCACTTCGATACCTGGGGCACTCTGCAAAAATTAAAAGACTTCTTAAAAAAATTATTCTTCTTTCAAAATGAAAGAGAATTATATCCCTTTTGTCCTAATGATAGGGAAAGGGTTTTAAATTCCTGAGTGTTCCCTCCCTCTAGCCCCAAAATTTTTGTAGCTGCGGCACTGAATGCAGTCCCATTATTTTTAATGATATATCAGGACTGGGTAGAAGAATAGCATACCATATATCAAAAGCTACACCCTTGGAAATCACAGAGCTCTTCAAGAAGCCACCAACGGGTTAAACGGTGACCTGACCAATTTGCTATGGTTCATTTGGTCTATGCTAATTGTTTTAAATGCTCACTTTGTGGCATATTCTTTACCGTGCTGATGGGAAGTGAGGCATATTTCTTTAGAGCAGAGATTCAAGGATACATTTATATTGGAAAGACTCTGTCAGAAAAGTACAGGCACACCTCAATAGTACTATGTAAATAGTAATTAAGCTTCATCATTTATCCAGTTTAAGGAAATACATGAAATAAATACTTTTCAAATCCTTTTGCTTTGCTTGATTTTTCAATGTCACACTTTTTTCTCTATTCTTCTGAAATGCTTAAAGTCAGATTGTTTCTTTCCCATTGCCAGGCTTTTGTGTCGGCCTGTCTGATGGGTGGCTTTTTTTTTATCCCTTCGGACCTTGACCTGGTAGTCATTATTTTGTCTTTTTTCTTCATCTTCTTTCCCCTTTATTTTTCCTTCTTTTTTTTTATTAGACTAGTCAGCCTTGATATGAGTCTTCCCAAAGCTACTATCCATTACACTGTCAGCAAAGCAAGCTGCCTTACTGTAGGCCAAGTGTCAACAGAAGGTGAGGCAGAAAATCAGCCACAATCTAAAGCTAATTACCCTGCCTAGAAGTTAATTAAATACTTGTTAGGAGCAGCAGGGTAGATCCTAATTAAACTTGTCTAATAACAGTATGCTGACATACTCTGACACTGGGAATTCCTACAGGGTTTAAATAATTGTACAAAGGGCAATAATACCTGTCACATCATGGCGTGCAGGCAAACCCTGAAGATGCACATTTCTCAGTATTTTCTGTACTAATTTGCCACATATTGTGCACTTCACATGTGTTTAATTTACACATGTTTTAATTTTGGTGTCCTGGATCTTTCTAAATGACTTTGCTGTTGCTGATCTAAGTGTAAACCTCTGCAAAGGAAGACGGTCACTAGTATTTCATTGTATCATTTAATACGCTGAACCTGATAAAATCCTGCTGATGGTGATACCTCCGGGGTTACTTAAGTAAAGCTGTGGCCTTTTCTTTCAGATTTCAAGACAGTAGTGATTTTACCTGGAAATAAAGAGGAGGGGAGAGCCTGGCACACCTTGCCAGCCTTCCCACATTCTCAAAGGGGCAAATTCTGCACCCACCTACAGGCTGGGAATTTTACCCGTTGCATTTTTAATTCACAGGAGTGCCACTGACAGAGACTTTTACCCCCACTCCTAAGCCTGTCTTAAACCAACATCTCTTTAAACTAGCCAGATCTTCATTTACATTCAAAACAAAAGGAAGAGGAAACCACTAATAGGTGTAACTGCCAGCTGAATTGAAGGGGAGAGGAGAGGTGAAATGCAGGAGAAGGGGCTGATAACAGAAAAGAACCTTTCTCTTCTGCTTATTTCCAGCCTTTTGACGGGCTGGAAATATTTTTGTTTCCAGACAGGAAAACACAACTTGCCATCATTTCAAATAAATGAAGGTTCCCCACAAACCACAGCGGGGCTTTTGTCTAGTTGTTTTTAAGGGATCCTCTGTGCCAGCGGTTTTAATGCTGGTTAAAAACCTGCCATTTGACCAGGTTCTGTTTTTCAACTGATGAGTTGTCACACTGCCTTGCGTGAGGGTTAATCCCCCATTGTGTCGCCTATGCCACCGCAAAGAAGGACGGCAACGACAAATATGCAATTGCTGATAAAGCTTGTCTCTTCCCGAAAAGCCCCGAGAGGCTGTGTCGCATGCTGATGGTTGTTTACCGCAGCAAAATGCTGAATGTCAATTTTAGGAAAGTGATGTTTCTAAACTTTTTTGTCTTTTCTCCCAGTAAATCAGTTTGATCTCTCACCATTCCTTTACTGCCTTTGACTCCATCATCCTTTTTAATAAGGGGGTTAGGGGTCTTGGGTGGTAGCCAGCGATGGATGCTCGAAAATAGATTTGATGTTCCCATCTCTAGACCATACTTGAAATGCCATGTCAGTGAAACTAATGAAATGGAGTGCCGTGACGTGAAACTAATCAGACATGAGACAACTTTAGAGGGGGGGAAATAAGAGACCTGCAAAGATTTAAGCCAATCGTAGTACTCTCGTTTTGCACCCTCTCCCTGAACAGCAAGGATTAATGGAAAGATGTAAGCGCTCTGATCTTTTCTGGCAAGACTGTTGTAGAAATAATCAATTAACCTTGGGAGATCAAATTGACAGAGCTTAAGCATGAAGTTATTTAAAATGCCAGATTATCTAGGCAGATGAATACATTTGTTGCAATACTAAAAGGAAAATGAAAGTTTTTTTCCAAACTTCATTTTTCTGAACCGATTTAACATTATTTCCCCAGGAGTCAACTCTGCCTTTTTCAGTGTGCACTTTAACACATTAAAACAAAATGAGATTTGATGTACTCCATAAAAAGACTAGCGATTTTTTCCTCTTCCTTCATGGAGTGGGAGGGTTATTATAGAAAATAGCTTATAGTAACCTCATGCTTTTAGCTCTTTACTTTTGTTTATTTGACAATTTGATTATTTGGGTTCCTGTCTTCTGTGGTGATTTTGGCTGGTTTGCATTCTGGCTAAATCATCTGCTGCTTCATCTATGGGGTAAGAATTCCTTTTGTCCTTAAAAATACAAAGAATGTGAAATATTTTATAACATCGGTTATTTTTATCAAATACAAGAATCCAGTCAGATGTTCTTTAAACAATCAATTTAACTTCATTTGGTTTGAAGAGATAGCAATTTTATTTTATTAAAATGCTTTGGGCTGTGTTATTCAGACTAATAACCTCTCTACTACTTTATCACACTGCAATAAGACGAGGACAACATAAAGTTCTAGCAGCATCAGGCTGTAACTCTAGGCCCATTGCTGCGAGCTTCAGCTGTGATCCAGCATGTAAGAATATACCTAATGTAAGCACGCAAGCAATAGCAAGGCTTGTATGCTTGAAGGTAAGCATGCACGCACACACAGGCTTAAGTCCTTCTTTTAGAGAGAATTTCTGAACAACCCCATTGATTAAATTGGTACAGATATATAATTACTAGAATGGCACAAATTTTATCACATTAATTTTAAATCGATTGTTTTGTTAAAATGGAAAAGTTGTTGCATTTCATTTCATTTCCTCATTCATTCATACTTTCATTCATTTAATCTTTTTGTTACTTTTCCTTTCTTCATTCATTTAGAATGTTGCAGCAGTTTATATCAAATATAGCAATTTAATTTGCGACCACACTAGAGCTTAACCTGACTTTTATTAGCTGAATTTATACATTTAACTCCAAGCTAAACAGAAAGTACAAATGCATTTAAGCCAGTAAGGAAACATTTGCACACAAAAACATACGGGCTGAATTATAAAGGTATAGTGTATAAACCTGTTCAGACTGATCAAATTCATCATCCAGCTGCACTTTGCTAGCAGCCACACCGGTTTCAGAAATTGCCACCCCCAACCATTTGTTCCCACACCAGCACTGGAGGTTACATAGTGGAATAAAGTAATATATTTATGTGCACCCCAATCTAAGGCAAACTGAGACAGGTTATTTTAGCCAGTGCTAGCTGTGACTTGAGCTCACTCAGTTGTCTTTGCCTGAAGCAGGGCAGGGAACACCCGCTGAGCTCTTCTCCTGAGCTGCATTTCAGCTGGCTGTGACAAGCTGTTTGGGAGTGCTGATGTGATCAACCACTTCAGCTGGCTCCAGAAAGGGCATCTGTCCATGCTCTCCTTGCTTCCATTCCCTGACTATGTACCCTCTCTTCACTCAGTCCTCCTCCAGACCATGAAGCTGTCAGCCTAAGCACGGGGAAGCGAGGACAGGAAGCAGAGGAAGCTCTTGGTGGGGACTGGCACTCAAGACAGAAGACAAAAGCAATGGGGAACAGCTAGGACCAAAAACAATGTGTGAAGAAGGGGTTAGTCATGAAGCAGACATTTGGGGAAATTATTCTTTGAACTTGGAAGAACTGAGAGGAAAAGTCATTTGGAAGGTCTTGAGCTTTTACATATGGGCAGAAGTGATAGAAACTGTCAGAAAAGGGATAGCTTTTATGGACAATGAGTCATTGAAAAGGATGACTACATGTCGCAGAAGCCACAAATAAACTATTGGCCAATCCCTGATTAAAGATATTCAACTTTCAGTCAAATGCTTTCTTAATATGTTTGTCAGTGAGCACATGTCCTTCCTCAAGCTTAGGACAGTGCATCAAACATGAACGACACTTTTCAAAGGCTTTCAAGTAGCAGGATTCCTTTACAACATAGTCTGGCCAGGACAATTCATGGCAGCAGAAAATTACTAGATGTCTTAAAATTGTAAGAAGTCTGCTTTGAAGGAGCAAATGGGTTAGTAGCAAATGACATTTCTTCCAAAAGATAGAGCTGGAAGATCATTTGAAGACTAGAATCCCCCATACTTGGAAAAACTATCCTGGAAAAGACTTAAGGGTCATGATGGGTAGCCAATTGAACATGAACTCTCAGTCTACTACTGTGGTAAAGTACTAGTACAGCTCTTCAATTCATAAAGAAACCGGAGTAGAAAGTAGGACTGCTGGGATTGTATTTCGCATCCTCTGCCTCATTGTCATGTCCTCAGTTCAAGAACAAGGATAATAAATTAGAGGGAATTTAAAGTACAACCACAAGAATGTTTAAAAAGTTGGAAACATGATTTAGAGCAAGAGAAATTCAACTTGTTGAACTGAAAAAAAGAGAAGGTTAAGAGGTGACTTGATGGCAGTTTGAAAGTATAAACACGGGTAGCAAAATTATGCTAATGGATGGCTCTTCTGACTGGAGTACAAACAAGTGAAAGAACCGGGGTACAAAGTTAAAAGGTGACAAATAGAGTTTAGGAATAACATATTTGTCCTTAACGGTAAACTTAATTAGCCCCTCAAACAATCTGTAGCTATGGTTGATTCTCCATCGCTGGGTATTTTTACCTGAGACTCAACATTTTACAAAGTACTATCCCTAACACCAAATAACACTTATCCTACAAAGCCTATGGCCTGTGTTATACCAGTAGTCATAACAGCTGACTGTAATAGCTCTTTCTGGCTTTACAATGTATGATGCTTCTAATCAATGAATTGAAGCAAAGGAAGACTTTACAAAACCTATTCTAGAAGCAAAAAGCAACTACATAACTTCTTTTTTTAGAAGTCTTCCATTGCCATCACTTGCCCTTGGCTTTTAAAGTTCACTTCTCTACCGACCACAGCCACTTGTATACTGAAGCACTGTTGCATAGTAAATGGTGCAAATGCAGGTTTTGCTTTTCAAATTCCAGCTTTAAGATGATACAATGGAAATAATGGTGCTTGTGCCTCTCCTGGATAATCTGCACTAAACAATCTCCAGCCACTGCCAACATGGCAGCACAAAGGGAGAGAAGTGCAGCAAGCCCATGGTGCGTCAATGGCACAAAGTCCCTATGAATGTTCTGGGTGATTTGTCCACTGGTTCTTACTCAGCAAAACCACTCTTCTGTAGTCCACCTTTACAGGAACCCTTGGCCTTCATTGTTCTTGGCAAATAACCACTACAGACAGCTGCCAAAAGGCGTGCCAAAAGACTAGCAATGACTTAGGGAACTCTGCAAATTTTAAAAGCAAGAATGTACATCTCTAGTACATCCCACAGTCTTACAGAGGGAATTCCAAGCAGCCTATCTTGCAGAGGTTGAAGCCCCACAGCTCGAAGGTAATGACTCTCTTCCATGCACATAAGGGGAAAAACAATGTATACCCTTGCTTTGAAAGGGATGCTTGCTGCTCCCCTTCTTTTCTGTGCAAAGATGAGACAAGGCAAAGACAAGTCAGACCACAGTCAAAAAGCAAACTGTGTGTTTTCTCTGCAAGACTCCACTCTAAATGCACCACAGCAGACCTTAAACTGTACACACAGTCTCAGCATAATGGGTGGTGGCCTTGCTAAAACCATCAGCATTATATTGCTGCTTTGGTGTGTACACTGATTAATTGCAGTCAAATCCTTAGATGCATTAAGATCAAATTGGTTTCTGTATCAAGCAAGAATGCCTTTCTTTCTTTGACTATTACCATCTATTACGGCCTCAGGGAAGTGCAACCTGCCGTCACATTTGTCCAGTGCAGGAGTGATGGGCTTTGCCCCAGCAGATTCCTTTGGGATTATATTTAACGATTTAATACTTCTAATGCTGCTAAGTGATTATTTTTCCCAAAGTACACATAGTTTAAGGAGATGGAGAATTATATGATTGGTCTGCTTTCCCATGAAAACATGTCAGCATTTTTCCTTGGATTTTCTGTTATTGTAGCACTAGAGTAGATGGTCTGTGAGAGACAAAGTCCTTATTCTAGACAAGATAACCAGCATAAAAAGCAAAGGAAGTTATGGTAAAAATAGCAACAGCATTCATAAAAAAACTGCATCATTCCAAGCTTCTGTGAAACACATAGATGTAAGCATGCTACTCACTGCCCTCAGGCACTGAAGAAAAATCCATACAGCAAGTCCAATCTGTCTAGCAATCACTGCAAGTCCAAATATTAGGTATCTACTCCTGAAGACCTACCTGCCTAGGCCTGCTGACATCTCCCATAAGACCAAATCTTCAACTCGCCTTTAGCTGCATGTAAAACCAGCAGAATGACACAGAAGTGTATCAGGCTAAGGAGCTGCTACCTGTGGCAGATTTGTCTTTTTTTTAAGATCTCTCTGGGGTCAAACACAGTTAGGACAGGAATTTAGGAAAAAAATTCCCTCATGTTAGGCTCTTATACAACCTAAGTTTTCATGTCAAGAAAGGTAATACTTGTAGCATTTACCTTTACCCGTCTACATATAATACCTGGGTGAAAAGTATTTTGTAAGTGCAAAATGTTGTTATCATCCTCAGTTTAATTTACCGTTACTAATTTGCTTTACTTTTGGATTGTAGGAAGTAAGCAATCAACCTTCTTGTGGAAGAAAGAACTTTGAAAACTTGCTCATGTTAATTCAGCAACTGGTAACATTCAGACATTTCGGAAACACACCTAACGTTCTTTCAAACAAGAATTTAGCAAATAGAGCATACAAGGTAGCAATAATGTTTTACTTGTCAGACTTTTACTACAGGAAATAGGGCTTGGGTGATGAGGAGAGAATACAGAAAAATAAAGGATAAAGGAAAGGAATAACAAATGGAGAAAAACAGGAGCAGGGGAAGAAAAGAGATGGTTAAAGGAGAAAATGTTTTGTGAGGATACAAAATGAAAGTAAGGTAACAGCTAGTTAGTGAATAAAAGGGCAAGAATCAAAGTTCTGTAATAAAGAAGTGATGAACCGAGGCAGCAAGAGAAAGTGTTAGAACAGAGAAGCTTTAATATAATGTAGTTGGGAAAGAAGATTGTAAAAAACTGCAAAGCATAAAACAGTGGCAGACAGAAGGGAATTAGAGGAGAGAGAAAAGATGAAAACCGAAAACAAAAAAATGGATGGCATATGTCCATTTATAAAGCAGTCCACTGAAGGACAGAGAACTGGACAATAAATAAAATACAGTTTGCCTTTCCTATTCTTCTGTTTTACTGGATGACAAGAAATGGTAAAGACAGAGTTGAAATTAGGTGAGAAACAAATGGATAGAAGTCAGTATGCTTAATAGCTTGAAAATGCTATCTATCCATTAAGCATATTTTAGCCTGGATTCCTAAAAAGAGTAGCTTCATACATTTTTGCTCTTCAACTATCCAGCTGTCTCTCATCCTTACTAGCTTTTGCCAAGTCCAACCAAGAGCGTCTTGGAGATATTAAATGTTTCTTGTTTCAAGGAAAGCAGCCACTACAAAGAGGCAAGAAATCCAAATCAATCCCTACCCACCAATGACAGAAGATTGCAGTACACGCACAGATGTTCTCTCTTCTGCAACTAGTAAATAAACACTGCGCAGCTAATAAGCACAGATGCAGCACAGAATCACCCACAAGACACGCTGCCTCTTGTTCAGCTGGTAGTTGGAGTCAGAAGAGGGAGCTGAGGAAACTGGTGATCTATAGAAGGCTCATCAGGGACCTTAAAAAATCTGGGAAGTTGTGGGGCATTGTAAGAAATGCTGGAGGGAGGCCAAAATACAGTAAAAGTGAGTTAGTGGAGAAGAACTGCAGCGTGGGGACACGGGGAAGGTGATCCCTTGAGGACCTGGGGAGGGGCTAAGGCTGTTGTGGAGGGGAAGTCACAGGACACAGGGAGGAGAAGCGGAGTCCTTACGGCATGGTGCTGTAGGAATGTAGGATGTGAAACCATGGGAAGCCAGGCTTTCACCCATCCACTCCTCCTGAAACTGTTTGTTTCCTCAGTATACTTAGTGACTTCATTAGTATGCTGATAAAAACTAGAATGAAATGCTGTTAAGACTATTAAATGCTCACAGGCACTTAGAACAGCGTTTGAGGGAATTGTTCATAAAGTACGAATTTGTAACGGAAAACAAGCGGAAGCTGTATTGCCTTTGAGGTGAAAAGACACTTTTCTAATCTTAGTTACGCTGCTATAAATCAGAAGTAACACCCAGTTGACCTGATGCGAGAAGTTCTATAATCATTGGCAAAAGACAAAACATGCTTATGCTGTCCAATGATGTCCACATTTTATTATTTTAGCTATGTCAGGAATTCTGAATTTTCATTTGTAAAGAATAGCTTCTACTAGCACTTTAAAAAAAAGTAACCAGAAGGTCATCAACAAGGGAGCTGCGCGAATAATGTATCATGAATAATGTATTAAATTATTTCAGTCTTTATCTATTAATGAATTATCTTCAATCATCTTATAATTTTCTTGAATGTATTTGTAATTCAAAAGTACTCCCCATGCAATTTCTCCAAAAAATTATTTCTCTAAATTTTTCTTGGTCTTTTTGTGGATAGAAAGTAGCTGAAATTTTAATTCAATTAGTTTGTTTTTAATAAGACATAGAGTAGGAGTTTCTGTTCCCGTTCCATCACAAACACATTTCTAAGAATCGTGTTACCTATATGGCATTAAACTTTTAACCATTAAATCCCTTCCTCTAATATTTTTTTTAAACGTTCGATTTCCACCAGTACCCTATGTACAACAGTACCACGATGTGCAGTGTGCTGGGGCAGTCACTGAAATTCAACACCTAGGGTCTACTGCCTGTTCTTGGCACAATTTTTTCTTCCTAAAAGAACAACCTCTGCTATGGATATTCACTCACCTCTTGCTGAATTGTGCTGGAATTGTGCTTCTTGAAGAAGTGCTGGAAAGTCATAAAAAGAATCTTTACTTTCAGAACGCATCAAATGGTAGTGCTGTAGTAGCTGACCAGGCTTTTTTTTTCCTGCATCAGGCTATAAATAACTCCCAATTACCTTAATGGGAATCTTTGGCAGTCCCTATACGTAAAGAAAAAACCACAAATTTTCATTCCTCTTTCCAGCACACCAAACAATATCTTGTACTCCACTGACACTTTTTAGATATGGTGAGTTGATTTTATCTTTACTTCTAATACTTCAAGTTGTAATGGTGACGACCATACCTGCATTGGAATCCTGCAGTCATAATATGAGTGACTGAAAAAGAGATTATTTTTAATTTTCATGGCATAGTCACAGAACCAATCTATACCGACATGCCAAATAAAAACAACGTATTTGTATAGATACTTAGCTCACACAACTCCTTCCAGTGTGCAGAGATGCGCAGAGGTCCCTTCCACGTGAAGATCCAGCAGCCTTTTCTGAAATATCTAGGGGTGAAGGAGTCTTACTGATTTGGAAAATATTGTCAAAGGCTGGCTCATTTTGAAATTCAGTTTTTCATCACTGATTGTGATAAGCATCTGGCAAGTCTGTGTTATCTGTCCAAACTCTATGAACCTCTAGAGATACACCTCTTGCTGTGTCTTCAGCAATAACTTTTTGGCCCTCGGTTAGTCGTGTCCAGCTGGCATCTGTACATCTTTAATAATTTATCAGGAATGAAAATATGTGTGCCTACCTGAGACACAGAGTAAAGAACATTCAAAAAACTATGAATTCCCACATTCATGTCACAGCTGTGTTCTTTGAATGCCATTTAAAATAGGTTTCTAATAGGCAAAATGTGTCCACCTGCATCTCAAATTCACAGCACAAAATGACGTAATTTCTATCAAGTTGAAAAGAGAAAAACAACTTCGTGCCTTCTGAACAGCAGTGAGTCTGAGTCTTCTTCCAAGTTCCAAGCTCTTTTCTCTTGGCCACTCGCCTGTTCATTTTGTTGGCACAATCTTTGGTTTTTTCCTCATCCTTTAGCCATATGCAATGCCACTAGCTACTCCCGCCCAGCACCCAGTGGTGTGCGAGAGAGTTCATGGAGTCCATCGACAGGCTTTGGATCAAGCTCTGGCCGTAGTACAGCTGCAGATCCTCTTCCGACTGCCCTTTCTGCCAACTTGATCCCCATGGAGAAAAACCCTAGTGCGAGGACAGAAACATCTGTAATCAATGCTGACATCTAAGCACAGTCACTAAAATATTTTGTGTTTCTTGGCATCAGTTCTGGGAGGCAGCAGCTCACAGTGAAAACACAGTAATTTTTTTTTTCCTGGAAATGTCAAGCATACTTTAATCCAAGTACTATTTTCTTGTGAATAGAATCAAAGAATTTAGGAAAGTACTCAGGGACACAGAGTTTCCAGATTCAATTTTAATTAAAGGCTATAAATACTCATAAAGAGAGGCTGGCACTCAGCTTTAGGGATCAAGCTGAGTAATCCTCATCTGGAGCTTTCTTGTATTAATAGGATCGTGTTAGATCTTGATAAGACAGTGACTTATCTAAGGCAGAAACTTGCAAAATCTCCATCACATCAGAACAAAGCACATTCTGCCAGGCTTTTTAATACCAGAACAGGTCAGGCAGGCTCATCTCTAGACAGCTCCAATACCAACTGGAACCCCCCCCTCAGCTCCCAAAGGACAGCATTCTCCAGGGACTTCAAACAGGTGTGAAATCCTGCCTGGCCCCACCTGTAGGGAGCACAAAACAGCCGTCAGACAAAACCGATCCCTCAATGCCTAATCTGGTTGCTGGAACTCAGTCAGTGATCACCCAAGGTGAGCAAGGAGCAAATGCAACAGGACCAACAGAAAAAAAAAGGAAAAGGCAGACTGGTCCCTTAGCACTACTCACACAAATCCCTCCAAACGCGACCGAGGGGGTGTGACGTGCAGCAGATATGCTGTATCACACAGACACAGGCATGCCTGCATGAATCGGAAAGACTGAATCCAGTGAGCAGAGTTTCAGCACGCGAGCCTTTATGTGAGAGCAGAAAATATAAAGGGAGGGAGAGGAGCTAGTGATCACAAAACTTCCTGGCATCAGCTGACAGAGCAAGGGCGGAAAGGACACATCTAATTTTAATCTTTCCTCCACGTGAGTGGTTTCTCCTTCCACTCAAACACAGTGAAGATGCTTTCTCTGACCATAAACTGTTCAGCAGGGACACCGCCTGACTTGGTAAAGGTGATTTATGCTTATCTGGCAAAGTTGCCGATCTCCATTTGCAGGCTCAGACAGTCTGTGCTGGCTAATAAACGGGGGGCAGTGGTGGGAAAAGAGGGGGAGACTCCCGTCCATAGAAAGACTGCCCCTTCCAATAGCACATCTTTGTCCAGGTAGGTCAGATCCTGAGCACCTCAGCCTCCTTCCCAGCTTTTGCAACTGCTCTTTTAGACCATTTTGGCTCTATGCATCAAGCACTCGCCTGCACAGCCACTGCAGACCCTCTTTCAGCCAGTCTTCTCCAGAGGCTCCTTACTCCCATTGGGAATTACCTCCAAAACTCGACAGCCTTCCCCTATCGCAGATTGCTTTAAAGATGACTTTTCAACAGAAGTGTACAAAATTAGCACCAGATCTGTGCTTTTATATTTATATATAAAAAATATAAAAGAGAACTCCCCGTTGCATTTACCTTCACAATGGTGCTGGAATGGTTGAATAAAGTGTGGCCCCGCTGCCCATATGCCATTCAGCTTCTGTCTGTCTTTTTGTTTACACTGGGAATACAATAGGAACTATAGTCCTTCCAATGCATCATTTATAAGTGTATTCTACCTCTGAATGTACAGACAGAACTGGCTCTGTGAATGAGCTCTGTGAATATTGCCAAGACACTGTGCTTTGTTCAGCATTATTCTTCACAATAGATACCACACTTTGGAAGTAATTTTAAAAAGGGAATCAAAATAGTGGTACTTTTAGCCTTTGTTTCTTTTATACCACACTGCATTCTCTGTCTCTCACTCAGCTGCTTCTATTATACTGACAAATTAAATAAACCACTCCATTGCTAAAGAGGCTTGGGCGGGCTGGGCTTCGGTACACTGCCGCACTAGGAAGTTGAAATAAACATTTATGCTGGTTTTATTCCTAACAAATTTAAGCTAAATTTAGTCAAAGATTTTTTTTTTTTTTTAAGAATGAACGAACAAAAGAAAGAAAGAGGGAAAAGGGGGAAAAAAGAAAGGAGTACTTCAAATTTTTGAGCCGATCTGCAGCACCAAGGGATCTGGCATCTGAAGCAATGGAGTAATGAGAAGCCATGTGTCCAGGTAATGAGCCTGCTTTTTTAGTGCTCCACTATTTAGAAGCGCTGCAAGTTCATTCCTGCCATGGGGCCTCTGGGAGTGTGACTTGGTGAGTTACCGGCAGAGTGGTGTGGTGCAGACAGGGTCCGTTGCAGAGGCTCGCTGCAAGCAGCTTGCAAACTTCTGCAGCAAACTTTCAACTCGATCCGGGAGTTTACCTCTCCTGCTGCAGGCATAGCTCTGTTTTGCAAGGCATCTTGTTCGCATGCTGTTCAGCGGACAGAAATAAGGGCAGGTGGGGGAGTGCTGAGCAAAGTGTGCTGGATGGCGAGGGCAGGTCTGGCTGCTTCCAGGTATATATTTATAGGTAGATAGATGGATACGTAGAAAAATATGTTGATTTGTATTTTGGCTATAGACTCATATTCCCATTGCATCTGTAGCAAAGAGAGAAATAAGAAACCGAGGAGAGAGTGGCAACGTGACCTTTACCTGCGTCAAGGTGCTTTCTGACTTTTGGCTCTTTTCTTCAGCAGGCAGTAAACAGAGAGGAGAACTGGGGAGCAATTTGTGTCGGTCTGCTTGTGTGTAGATTAAGTGTGAAAGGCCATCCTCCGCATTTGCAAGCGCTGGTGTGGTGGTGGGGATGTATGCTGTTTATAAAGGCTTGTCGGTATAGTCCAGTATTCTCGAAAATACTGTCAAATGAACGGCGTTATTTTCCCAAACGAGCTCAGAGTAATGAGCACAACGTTGCCCGGATTAGGTCTGAAAGCTCCTCCTGTACTCCTGGGCTACCAGTGTGTGAATAATGCAGGACAAGTCTCACCCCGTTTTTTTTTTTTTTTTTTTTTTTTTTTTTTTTTTTTCTTACCTCCTAAAGGGAACAATTATTTCTAACAAATACTAACATCCAACAATATCGGCTTGCTGTTAACTCCTCTAAAGTGCATAAACGTCTTAGAAAACACGGACTGAATTTATTTCAGTGTAACAGCTACCAACATCAAGGTCGTTACATTGACAGATCAAAGTTACAGTTACAATTACACAACGTTGTTACAGTGAAAATCATTCTTTTAGTTCACGGAATAGAGAACAGATCCAGCCTGTTACTTCAAGCGATCAACACACTATGAAAGGCCAGACTATTTCCTTTCAACGCAGCAGCGAGTAAATGCTAAAAAAGTTACTGTGGCAGCCAGTATTACAAGTGAAAGGAAAAAAGTGTACTATGGTTCAAGTATGCACTCCTGATATCTGACATTTCTGTACTTGATACTGATTTGCACACACAGATTTGGCAAATACATATGCTGCTTCACTTGTGCACACAGACAGAACAGCCACCCCTCCTCTCCTAACAAAGCAGATGGACTACGGGCAGGAGCCTGAGATAGGGAGGGAGGGAATTTTTTTTTTTTTTTTCCAGCTTTGTGTTTGTTTTAGGGGATCTTAGAGGTGGTCAGCTTCCTCCTGAAACCGGTGCTAAATGCCAGCTGTGGGTTTTGAAGACCTGAGCTTCCTCTCCGAGGCAGGGAGGCAGCGGCGCAGGTTGGGGCCCCTCCGGCAAGGACACCCCTTGGCCGGCCGGGCAGGGAGCAGCGCTGCCGGAGCAGCAGTTGGCAGGCAGCGATCGGGGCTCATCTTTTATTACTAAAGGAAGACTTTAAAAAAAAGGGGGGGGGGGGAACCCTCAGGTGAAATTTCCTTCTATTGTCTAGCAAAATTCCCTTTAATTTGTCCCCAGGGATATCCAGCCGCCTTGAGATTCCCCGCTCGTCTCTGTCAACGCCAACGCCTGGGGGGGCTCCCTGGAGAAGGGAGTGGGGAAGCTGAAGGTCAGGGTTACCCACTGTGGCATGACTTTTAAGTTAAAGGGGTTTTTCTTTCTCTTGTTGCCGTGTCAGGTTTAATTTGGTCTGCATTATTCTAAAAGGGTGGGCCTGCTCATGACAGGAGGGGGTTAAATGGGATTACAAGCTTTACAGGTTTTCAGCAGCCACTGCTGCCTGGGGATGTTAAATTGCGATTTAATGGTCAGCTTTATCTGTATAGTATCAGTGGAAATCTGCTGTTTTCAGCAACTTAATAGGCACTGTGTTTTCAGTAGGGGCCTTTTTTGGGGGGAAGGGGGAACCGACGGGAAGAGCTGACTCGGGGCGCCACTGCTGCCTGGGGATGTTAAATTGCGATTTAATGGTCAGCTTTATCTGTATAGTATCAGTGGAAATCTGCTGTTTTCAGCTTTCAGCAACGCACTGTGTTTTCAGTAGGGGCCTTTTTTGGGGGGAAGGGGGAAGGGGCGGGAAGAGCTGACTCGGGGCGGGGGTGTCGTCGTGTCCGTGTGTGGGTTGTGCGTGTGCCGGGGGTGCTGCGAGGGGGTGTAAAACATGCTGAGGGCAGGCGGAGGGGCCTCGCCGGCAGACACCGGTATTGTCTGCTCGCGAGTGAGGGGTCAGTCCGGAAAGTTCAGGATTAGTAAATTTAATATCCTGTGAAAATTCTCATGGTAATGAGGCCTGGCTGGCGGAGCTGGCGCAGCAGCCCCGGGCCCTGCCGCTCCCTGCCAGCGCCAGCGATTTATGAGCAAGAGATTGTGCTGCGCTGGCATGGGCCGAGCTGGTCCCGCCGGGGGAGGGAGGGCGGCTCGGTGGCGGGGCCCTGCCGGCCGGTGGGCGGGTGGGTGGCGGGGCCCTGCCGGCCGTCGGCCGGGGGCAACATACGGGCCTGGGTCCTTCTAAGCGGTTCTTGCTCATTCCCAAACCCTCCCGACTCCTCCTGCAGTAGCTTGGCCGTAGGGACAGAGGTGGGCTGCGTTTGGTTTTTCCTCTCCCGCCGTTGCGCTTACAGGAGTTGCCCTGCACTCGGGATTTCTGGCATTAAAAATAGTAAGCAAGAGGGAAGAGAGGCAAAATCATGGTTAACGGTGTACATACTGCGTTACAGACCGATTTTCAGAGCGTGTTTCTTTTAATTTGCAAGGCTGGTAGGTTTAAAACGGCAGACGGGAGGGGAAGGTGGGAAGAAAAGAAACCACAGTGCAGACCAGTAGGATCATAATAAATAGTAAACTGTGGCCCCAACGGAGTATTTTTTGAGCTGATGGATGATATTAAAATACAGTTCCTAAGCGAGTAACAAAAAAGATGGGGGGAGGAGGGATGGAGAGGGGAGGAAAAAAAAGGAGGAGGGGGGGAGAGAAAGTTCCTGTGCACTTTGTTCAAGGTTCTGCACCTCTCTAAGCAGCTGTCACATCCGTACATTATGGTACATTGAATCTGAATGAGGCTCTCCACATCAAAACCTTGCATCCATTATGATATCATCTCCTGCTCTAAGCTGTAATGCTTATTAATTCTGCACCCATACTCTCCAAGCTTCAGCAAATGTATTCCATCAGCCTAGCATTTAATTTAATTAGTACAGCTGGGCTCTCATTCTCCTTTCTGTGTCAGAGGTATTGTCAGCACGTTCTGCTATAACACAATTACTGATTGCTTTTAGATAGGCAGAAATATGATTAGGGTATTGGGTGACTGTATCATAAGCCTTATTAGATTCATTTGAAATCTGGAGATAAATAGGAAACTTTTATTTGCAGTGTAATGAGATTATGCTTATTAGGCCAAGGCCTCACAACCTTTTGCAAAGAACATAGTGTATCACTAGGATTATACTCTGGAACCACACCTTTTGCTCATAGCATCCAAGCAATTTCTCAGCAGCTTTGAGATTTAACTGTTGTAGCCCCTGTACACATTTTAGAATTGTCTTCTGGGTCAGCGGCTTTCTCCTCTGATAGATTGCGCACGCCTTCCACCATGTGTTTTCTCCTGCTTAAACCCAGAAATCTGGGGAAGATGTTTTGTTCAACAGAGGAAAGATGTTTGGGTGAACCGTAGCCGTGTGTGGATGAGTAAACATGCTGATACATTGGACAGAAGAGTTTTTGCCAATACCAGTCTTTTCATTGAAACTTTTTTCCCCTCAGTAGAAAGCTGCAAAAACATTCCAGGATCAGCAGTTTTCAGAAGCTAAAAAACATTGCTGTTCAGGTACTTCCAAGGTTGACTCTTGAGATAGAAATAATGAGTTAATTTTCTTGTGTAAAAATTGCTGGAAAGGCTGCGCATTTCATGTCAGTTCCAGAGAGAGTGCGTTTAGATCTTAATGTATACATCACAACCTTTTCTATTATACTATCCTGACAAAACATGTGGCATAGTGTTTGAGAAGCAAGAGTTATGTTTTTGAAAGTTCATTTATTATAGGGATTCAGAATTCTGATCTGGTAATTTCCCTGTAACAATCAAAGGTACAAACAAGCTATCACTGACTTGACAGGTTATAGGAAGGAGTCCATCAATTTTAACATTGGTGTCAAATTCGGGTTTCATTCTGTTTCCGCGTAAGTTTTGCTACAAACTCCAGTGGGAGCAAGATTAGGCTCTTGCTGGATCCTTTTCCTTTGTGAGTGGTATTACCCAGCGTGGAAGCATTTCATAACTGAGTGTGGCAAAACCACGAACCTAGTTTTGTATTCCTTGTTGCATCACTTGCTCTACAGTTAAGATAGAAGAATTTGTCAGGGTGTCGGTATCTCAGGCTAAGAATCAGATTCCGGGAGGAAAATGTGCATTGGTACTATCATGGTATTTTATTTTGCATTTGCCTAGCATTGAAAGCATGTCTGCGAGGGCTGGCTTGTCTCTGTCATTAGCAAGCTCCGTGTTGCATAGTTTATCTCAAACATTTGTGATATTTTAAAATTGGTATGGGAATAAGCACTGAAGAGGTCAGGTGAAAGTTCTTAAAGATTACATTTCTGTATTTCTCATCTAGTTACTAAGGGAGTGTCCAGAGAATAAGACTATTGCCACAGCCCAGAGGAGTCCTTTGCCAAACTGGACTGAGCTTTGGGGTTCCCAGCCCTGCCTCCGCTAGTACTTCTGCAGGTGCGTCATTGTGCAGTTCTGTGTGATTCTCCAATCTCATGCTGTAGCTATGCTTTTTACTTCCCTGGAGAGGAATACGCATCGGTTTGCAACGGCTACTGACTTGCCTCAGGAGCCAAAGTATGCCTAAGCAACAACAGCAAAAAGTTATTCTAGAGGAATACTTCTATAATCGGGAGACCTCAGTGTTCTGGAAAAAGAGAGGGATCGCTGTCTCCATTTTAGGTACAGGCAAGCTCAGGCACAAAACAGTGAATCGGCTCAAGTTACATATCTAGGAGCAGCAGCCTCACTAGTGCCGAGTCCACTAAAAAGTCAAATATTGAAAATCTGGTGTTTGCACTATACATAAGAAACTATTTTATTACTGTATAGCTTTATAAAGAGAGATGCCTCTTTAAATCAGATGTATTTTTGGAAAGGAGGTGATTTCTCAGGTAGTTTTAGAGGAGAGAATATCTAGCTTCTTTGTGCCAACCAAGAAAAGATGAACAGCCGCCCTCTTTTATACTGGCTCCAAAAGCAGCAGAGATGACAAATGCCACAATTTTCCAGTATGTTACTTCATCAAGAAAATATTTTAAAGTGTGGTGTAATTGCTGTATGTGAGAATGAACTGGTGGCCCTGTTCATTTGTCCCCCATCACCATCATCCTGATTTGCAGTGAGCAACAGGGTTATTCACATGCTTAGATTACACACATGCTTCGGTGCTCTGCTGGATCAAGGCCTAATTGACACCCTAATTGACAGGCTCAGTTGAGAGACTGAAGACTAAATTGGGCTTGGAAGCTGAAATGTGATGTATGTTTTTACCCTCAGAGGTGGTTTGTCCAGGCTGTGCTTGAGATGTGTTACCAAATAATGTGTTCCACCTTCTGCTGTAGCTTTTGTTGCCTTTCTTTTGTGGCTAGATAGAGGACTTCAGCTGCTGGGCAAAAAACCAAATAAATATGTTAGTCCGAACTAATGACATGTTGAATGCTAAATTGAAACAAACAGTTTTATCTTTGGTCTTTCTAAAAGAACAAGTTTGTTAAAAGAAATACTAACAGCCATTCATTCAAAACCAGTTGATTAAATGAAAGTGTAACTAATTGTTAGATGTTTGTTTCATGTAGGCTCAAAGGTAGAATCACAACAGAAGTAATTAGGGTAATTATTAAGGTCTGTATTTAATTCAGACCCTCAGAGAATATTGCATATTCAAGTGAGCTATATTTCCTATTAAAAAGATAGCAGTTTCTCAAAGCTTTCATTCACAGTTATAGTTTTGGTAGTGTCATTTTATATGGTATCATGTCATCTTGCTCTCTTTCTACTGTGACAGTGTTTGTTATTCATAATGATGGCAATGAAAGGGGAAATGTTACTGGTAATTTCTGTGTGCACTTCTAACCCCCAAATATTTGTAACAGTCACTTACCTAAGGCATTTGAGAATTTGAAGATACGAACATTAGGGTGAACTTGCCTTGATCTCTCTACAGAATGTACTGTGTGCATTAAGATACTAAAGCTAGGCTTTTTTATATATTCCTAAAGAAAATGCAGTGAGACATTATTTATAGAGACACTGAAAAATTGTGGCAGTACTTGTACCCTTTTACTGACAATGAAGAAAAATCTAGCTCTGTTTCACATATGATTTTCTTCTTTTTAAGACTGGTCTTTATAAAATGCAAAGAAAATCTACAAAAGAAATGTTTGGGAGCGTTTACTGTGGAGAGGTTCTCAAAGGGTTGTTTCAAACTGTAGACTGAAGATGAATTTGTATCAGAGCATTTGGGGGGGGGAACCAAAAAACACTTCATGGACCCAGTTCTTACATGTGGCTAATCATGCAGGGGACAGAGCGGCAGGCTGTCTTCCAATATTTGTTGCTGGCAGATGACACACACCATCTTTACAGGGCAATTGGACTGGTGTGGTCTCCTCCTGGATGGATTTAATGCTTGGATTTAAATCCAGATTCTTGTCTTGGTAAAGCCAGGTATTTCTCTTGAATTCCTAAAATGCAAAACTGTGTTGATCAGACAGAAGACAATGTTGCTTGCTAAATTACCATTTTTTTCCCCTTGTATTTCAATCCTGCCGTAACACTCAAACAGTATGCACTGAGTATGTGTATTTGATAGAAACAAATACAAATAGGATCAAAGTTATCTCAGCCAGATTCCTTAGACCATACCACTCAAATGATAAGCTACTGGAATATTGTTAGTGCCATTGTTTAAATAGATACATAACACACTAGAATTAAAAATAGCAATGACAACAGATTTGTATTGCCCTTTTCTATTACGGTAAAAGTGCAGCAGTGATGATAGTAATACCTAATTAACCTAATTTACTTGTACAACACTAGAAGCATAAGGCCTTAGTATGGAGTCGGCTATAATGGTCTGATGATGGTCTGCCTTTCTAAGGTACAAACAATTGGTGCACCATGGAGCTGAGCAAACAACTAAATGGAGAGAAAAAATTTGATACAATCATAAAAAAAGGAGTGGACGTAGGTTATAGGTGGTAGCATTACAGTTAGCATAATTACAGCTCTGCAATTAAAGTCGTATCTGCATATTGGTTGTAGTACACATTTTACCCCCTTGGACATAATTTTTTTTTTTTTTCACCAAATGGGATATGCCTTCTTCTTTGTGACCATGTAAGTGCACATTGTTAAATGAGAAATAATGCAGGCTCATTACTGAACCGCTAGGGACTCTTGAGATAGCATAGGTGTCTGCTAGAAGACAGAAAACAAGGGGTTGCTCACTAATGAAAGCTTTTGGCCAAAATGACTGCGCAAGCATTGTGCTCATGTGTTAGGACTCAGCATTTTGTTGCTTGTCCCCATTTCCAGAAGCATAGCTAATTAGAGAAAAAATAAAGCTTCCTTTCTGTCCCCCCTCCAACTGAGTTAGATAAGCCTTGCTCTCTCTGCAGTACTCTTCCATCCTCCTAGCAATGTCCTTCCTCTTTCAAGCTACAGGAGAGCCAGGTAGGACTGGCTCTGCTGATGTCAATAGAAGTTTTCCATCTAGACCCTGTTTCTTCCATCCCTCCTTCCAAAAAGCGTGCACCTTTTCCACATTGAAAATCACCAATGGCTTTATGAAAAGGCGCTGTGAGAAGTTGCGATGCAGCAGAACTGAATCCCCGCATCACCATTTTGCAGTAGAGTCAGGATCTTTATCATACAGCTGTAGAGTGTGCATTTCCTAACCCAGTAGTCCATTACTTTACAAATGTATATAAAACTGATTTCGGAAGAAGGGCCTCACCTGCCTTATAAGAAAGCCAGACTTGGCCTTCTATGCCGTATCGTGGCACTGAGTTGATCTACTGTGTCACAGAGGTTTTACAGAGTTATCTATTAGATCCATTTCTAATGGTAAAGGAGTTATTTGATCAGATCCATAATAAGAAATGCCTTTGCCTTCAGGCACTTCTGGCATGCATACGCTTTAGAGTGGGCAGAGAAAACATGAAAACTTGCTTTAAAAAGGATGAAATTTTGTAAAATTTCTGTTAACGCTTACTTGGCTTTGGTTTCCATTATGCACCAGCTTACGCTCAAATTAAAGAACACATGAAGACTTTTTTTTTTTTCTTTCAAGATCCTTGTCTAATTATTAGCTTCTCCGCAGTGTTTTTGTTGGGATGGACTGTGCCATTAATATTCCTACAAGCCCTCTGCAGGTTATGGCTTAGCGTATTTGTAGCCCTACAGATAGATTTTTTTTTTCCTTGTCCTGTACATCCTATGCAGCAGCAACCTGAAAAACTACGTTGTTAGAGGTCATCAGTTGTGTTACACACATTTACTCTAGTCCCTCTCTCCACCTCAGTATTAAAACGTATTCATTTTTTTCTGTTGTCTGCCATGATTTTTTATACTTGCAGAACAGTATGAGGGGTGACGATGAACAGTTCTCTTCCCTGCTGCCTTCCTGTGTGCTAAATGGAAAACAAACAGGAGGGTTAAGACCGTATTTCTCACTTTCCAGCAGCTGAGTCCTAGATTCCATTGCCAAGACTGAATATAACAGGGTACATGATGAGTGTTTATTTCTTAGCATGGAGTCCTGCAATAACACATGACACCTTGATTAAGAAATGCCACTAAAAGCCAGGAGAGTTAGATTTTATTCCGATCTCTAACTTTTATTTTCCATTTAACCTGGATGAGAGTTCTGAAATGTGACTGTTGGTTTGTTTAGAAATCTTACCAACGCTTGAATGAGTTTGCTGAGATGAGTGTCCTGGTGAGTTCTGCTGCCAAGCTATCTGAGTGTAGCTGCTGCTTATGTTAGCCAGTGTTCATAAACCAATTCCCCAAACAAAATATACTTTACTAAAGACAAGATGGTTTTGTTGGTATAAATGTGTCTATGCGTAGAAACAAAATCCTATTCCAGAAAAAAATTTTAGTATCTATTGCGTGCCATAAAATGTATGGTAGCATCCATCTTCTGAAAATGGGTAGTTTCTATACAACGACCCAATGCAAGCACCTGTGAACCTGTAGATCTCACTTTGGAAAGTGTCAAATGTCTCAAATTCCCACCACTAAAACAATCTCTGTTTCATCAGCCTATTCCGAGACTAAATGAATTGTTTTTAACATAGCATGCAAGTATTTAATTTTAAGACTCTCTACGTTAGTATTGGTCAAAATTTCCCGAAATTTACAATTTTTAGAAGTTTGCAATTAAAATTCCATTTTTATTATAAACCTTTTAAAATTTGTAATGACAAATACAATGGTTTTGGCACACCTACTGATTGGAGCAATTTTATAATCGAAAAAATGGAACACGCTGGCATTTTTCAAAATATCAAGGTAATACTTAGAAAATTTTCTGTGGCACATTTTTAACATAAAAATTTACAATTTTTAGAAGTTTGCAATTAAAATTCCATTTTTATTATAAACCTTTTAAAATTTGTAATGACAAATACAATGGTTTTGGCACACCTACTGATTGGAGCAATTTTATAATCGAAAAAATGGAACACGCTGGCATTTTTCAAAATATCAAGGTAATACTTAGAAAATTTTCTGTGGCACATTTTTAACATTTTTTGTAATAATTATTGTTTAAGGTAGCTCATATTGTTTACCTGTATTTTAGCCAATTTTTTAAAAGCTTGATAGGTGAAAATCAGGTCGGAAGCTACGGGAAGTCAAATGGTGAGAATAATGTTCGACATGATGTATAGAGATGTATGTGTGTAGGGCAGTATAGAACAGAGGAACACATACAGTAGAAGTGTAGCAGTTTGTTGGAATAAAGTCAGTGAGAAGAAGAAAATTACACAGAGGTCGGAAAGGATGCAGGGAAAGCAAAAGAGGTGTTTTGAAAAATGGTTGGGCAATAAAGGTATGATTGGGAGCTGAAGGGATAGAAAAAGGATAAAGATCAGAAAACACTATGCCTGGTGCATGGCAAACAAAAGGAAAGAAATGGGAATCCAAATTTCATAGCTTCATTCTCATTCTGTTCATTCTGTTATATCATCATAACTCAATCGTCTTCACGTAAGTCAACACCACCAGGAAACTTAACCACTGGAGCATCTGCTGCTTGTCTAGGAAGGGCAAGTGTTGGACTTAGCAACCCTTGGGGTCTTTTGACACATCTGTAGTGCAGGGAACCGAAAAAGAGTTCTCACTGACATCTGCTTCAGTAGCTATCCCTGGTCATTGTGAAGAAGAAACCCAAAAAGTCTGAGGAGTTCTCCTGCGACTTCCCATTGAGACCAGACTTGAATCCTGCTTAGAGGAAGTTGGGACAAGGAAAGGCCGTTAAACCTGAGAATGAATTAGGCCATGTCTCTATTACCAGATTCTGAAGCATTCTCAGGTTCTTGGGTTTCATTTGCATGGTGGCCATGTTCTGACTCCATCCTGGAGGACAACCAGGCATTCAAACTTTATCTTTACCCTCTGCATCCAGGTTTCCATTCAACTGGATGACAGTGGCCTTGTCTAGTTGGTAGGGGGCTGTGACTCCAGGGCTTATGTCAATAGGTATGTAAAATACAGACTTAAGCAAAGAAAAAAGTCAGATCCTTACAACCTTAGGAATTGCTTTTTTGAGGAAGGGATGCTAAGTATTGGTGATTTCTAGTAGTTGTATGATGTCTCTTAGGACATACTGCTGGTTTCACTGCCATCAGGCAATAAATTCAGCTTCTTACTTACATGGATCTAAATCTCAACTAGTAATATAGCAGCAAGAGTTTGTGCATTTTTCAAGTTGGTATGGACAAGATCCTGATTTAATTAATTTATCTCAGTATCTTGTGAGAAAAATTACAGTAGTATACCTGTTTTTCCCTGCTTCAAATATGATTTATACATAAGGCCATAGCAGGGTCTAGTGGTAAACAAAATGTAGTATTGACATTTTTTTAAGTATTTTTGGTAAGACTTATTTGGTGGGGGAAAAAAATGAGACTTTCTTTTAATTCAAACAGGGTATATGTCATACTGGCAACTTTAGGATATGAGTGTCAGTATGGTATGTGTCAGGATCCTCTTCGTCCTCCTTTCCTCTCTGTGTTGAGCGTGCAGTTCTTGAACAGAGCCAGTAATAGTGCTGCCTATGTTGGCTGGAGGTTGAGGATAAAGGGTTTCTCTTATATCCACAAAGCATTGTCGGCATGGCGATAGCGTTCCAGGTGAATGTACACTGAAAGAAATCCTGAACTTTAAATTATTGAGCATAGTAAAGATTTTTGCAACAAAACTTCAAATGCTGGTAAAGCCTAAATGAGAGTGTGGAACTCTTACTTCCCTTACAAAAGTAGGACTAAAATAATGAATAAAATGAATATGCTGAAAAAAAGGTGGTATTGAATCACTAAAACTCAGTAAGATGAGTTTTCCCATTCAAAGAACCTTTTTGCTAGTGAACAATTACCAAAATTACACATATTCTTTGGCATCTTATTCAATAACAATGTTGGAGGCACCCAATGCTAATCAGATCTGTCTATTGCTACCTTTTTAAAAGATTGCATGCATTCACATTCTATGCAATACTGGATCAAACATAATGCTGTGCAATTAACAACGAATTGCTTAGCGACATGGTTTAGTGGACATAGTGGTGTTACGTCGACGGTTGGACTCGATGATCTTAGAGGTCTTTTCCAACCTTAATGATTCTATGAATAAAATGCCCCCATTACAATTCCCATGCAGCCTTAAATTCTTAGCAGTATTTTCTAAGGTAAGCAGAGACTCCTGGGCCTGTGTACTGCGACCTTCTGAATAATACCAGCTACACAACCTCAGAGATACAGATATATATGATATGTATATAAAAAAAAGATATATATCTTTCTTACAAAGTTACCCAATTTTGAATTTAAAACTCCAGGCTAACTGTTTCCTAAAGTGAGGTAGCACGTATAACGTGATCACTGGGTCGTATAGTGAATCTCTAACTCAATTATTGATGATAATAGTGATAGTAAATATTATGGTTTATTAGGTGTGTAGGCCTGACAGAAACAACACCACTCAGCCTCTACTCATGTTTGCCATTTTCAGTCCCCCAAAAGAGAAAACGTGAATTAAAACTGATGAGAAATGCATTCATTGGGGTATATGTCACACAGCTGCAATAGGGATAATTGGAAGCTTAAGCCCTAATCCTGCAAACACTTAAGGGGTGCTTAACTTCAGTGCATGCAGGTTGACTCAAATGCAATTACTCATTTTTTTAAAAGTGCACTTGGTAAAGCATATGATAGAGAGAGGCAGAAATGGGGCTTTATTTAGCAGTGAACTGCTGAAACTCTTTGCAAGGAAACAGACCTGTAGAATTGCAGTTGACTCCTACATTTTCACATAGCACATGAGCATGTGTATACAGTATTCACTTCTCCAGTATTCTTCAAGGATGTTGAAATTATTAATGGAGTAATATATTTGTGCTCAAAAGAGAACAATATAAATAGAAAAAATAGCACATAGCAAATAGCAGTATGTTTAAGCTGATCTATATGCGTGCACCTGTAGTATAGTGATTTGTCAGTGAAGAATGTGTTGGATGGATGTAGCTATCAGTGTTTGTGCCTGTCATGAACTCACTCACCCTCGGCAAGCTCTGAGTTTTTTAATGTTATGATATTATTTAATTTTATTCTTTTAATCTGAAAGAGCGGCCTGAGATCAGTAAGGGGATGGTTTTATCTTAATCATCACTCCTTTCTTCATAAACATGCAGATGTTCAGCCTTCTAGTAACTCCAGTGATGATTTTTTGATGCATGAGGACAATGGAGTGAAGTAGTTTCACCTTAAACACTATTAAAACTGGTCGTCTGGTTATATTAATATCAGAAGGGCATATTATTGCCTGTGCCTTTTTAGAAGTTGGGAAAACATCACAGTAGAGCTTGGATTGAGGTTGCTTTTTTCTCCTTTTACTCTCTAGCGGCAGAGTGTAACATTGACAGGAATGTTGCTGGGCTTTTTTAGAAAGATATATTTGAAGATATTTTTCTTAGCTCAACTCTGATCAACAGAATTGACAGTTTCAGATATCCTCATTTTTCCCAGTGGGAAGCTCTTAACCAACATTGCTTCTTTCAGGAACACACTGATGGAATTTTTTAAGCGTTTATCCTCCATGTATGTAAAAGGTTTTCAGTGTTTTTTTGTATGTAATGTATGTAAAACATTTTAGCGGTTGCAAATTTTTCTAATTCAGTGAACTTTTGGCTACCTCTGATAGAAAGCACAAATTTGATATCCTTTTGAAGTATGAGGGAAATTATCTTGGGTTTGTTTTCTTTATTTCTGTACCTGGGATGCCAGAGGAAATGAGTATGTCAGGCTTAAGACTTGGATGCAGGGGAAGCTTGTTGATTGAGAGATGGGTAGGCAAGAAAAGCAGTTTTGCCCAGCCTGTACTTTGAGGCCTGGAGGTGTTTCTCTGGTTCTGCATCTGGATGCACCTTCTGGCTGTACCTCACTCCTTGGGGTAGGTGAGAAGGTGTCACATTTGATGTGAGGTCACGTATTTCTCCTGTTGATCTCAAATGGCAAAGTGTGACATTGACACTAATGTTACTGTTGGTTTTGTTTTTAAACAGGTATTTAGAGAGATTTGTCTTAGCTCCTATCAGTAGCTCATCCCCGTCGCATCCTAGTTTTCACTGGAAGGACAGGCATGCAGCTGGCTGGAAATCGCTGCGTGGTCTGGCCAGGCCTCTATCTGGGTGACTTGAGGGCAGCAGAACTGTATGGTACCATGTGGAGCACACGTCCCAACAGCTAGACAAAGCCTGTGAGTGCACAAGTGAGACACTGCTCTTTTTGTGTGTGGAGTCTCCACGGGGTGAGACAGTTTCACACACCTTGAAAAGAAAAAGCTTAGAGCATGCCTATAGGATATACTAGACAAAGGCATCTCATTCCTTATATACTGCCATCTACTTGGGATTCAGGCTACTAAGACTGTTTCTGAGGTACACGCTAGCTGGGGCAAAATACTGGCCTTTGTCGAGTAAGCAGTGTGAAAAAGTGGTCACCATTCTTGTCCTTTTGAAATTAAAATGATCAGGACTCTTGTGCTTTGCACTGGCTTCAGCAGTTCTGTTGTGCATTGTCTACTCTGAAAATACCTTCTTCAGACTTAGGCGGGTTTTTGATGTATCCCTTCCTGCTCCCAAATCGTTAAAGAGGACAGTTAAGAGGTACACGAACCGTTTCCAGTTCTGGGAGTTTCTCAGTATGTCTAGGGAGCTTTGTGGTCTGAAACACAGGCAGTGCTTGACTTTGCAGTGTCATCTACTAGGTGGTGTTTGAGGGCAGGCAGTAAAAAGGGGCATCAGGAGCTCTCCTCATTGGTGAGAAGTCTACAGGGCAGAGCTGGCAGGCACAGGTTCCCTCTACTGCCAGTGGACAGAAATAGGGACACTTGTAGCACATGAGCTATCCAAACGGGTTTAAACACCCAGTCAGGTTGTGAATATCTCCAAGGATGGAGACTCCACAACCTCTCTGGGCTGTCCACCAAGGATGAGCTGAGTTCTGCCCTTAGAAGTAGCTGTTCCCCTCCAGTGAATACAAAGGAAACCTAGATGATAATTTGGATGGAGGCATCTGCTGTAGGTGTAATAAAGCCTGCCCCTATTGATCGCTTAAACTAAGATTTAGGCAGCATAGAGATGGCCTGAATTTGGCTGTCTTTCATCATACTCTTTTTTCCTTGCCTTTACGTGTCCTTTATTCAGAGGTAATTTTAGGAATGTGTATAATATACTGCATTACTTTCCAGCCATACGATGCAATATCAAAAATTAAATTAACCAGTCCAGGTTAACCATGAGCTTTTACCCAAAACATGGAATAATTTTTTTAAAGTTGAAAATGAGTAACCTGTTTTTTCTTCTTTGATACTCCAGTGTTCTATACCATGGTAATAGGTTATTTATTTATGTCAAACTGCTGTTCCTTTTGAGGGAGACATTTTCCAGGTATCCAAAATATGTTTATTGTGTAGCATATGCACTATAAGTTCAATATCATGCATATGACGCCAGCCCAACTGCACGGGGCACAGGACTGGTGCACTAGGACTTTTTCCCAGGTGGTAGTAGCTCTCAGTGGGAAAGTCATGACAGAAAAGAGGATGCGCCTAGAAGTTAGAGGAATGGTAGCCCCAGTATGCTGTCCTCTGCTGCATGGAATGGCTGGGTTTGTCCCCTTCTAGTGCACAAAGAAGATAAAAGTTTTCCTAGTACAAGAGCTAAAAGATGTTTTTCTTCCGTATGGTGTGGGCCTGTGTTTTGCCAAGTTGGAGTCACCAGGTTACTTTCTTTCATTTGTCTGAGCCTAGCAGAAGTACTTGCATTAAATGTTCTTCTAAAATGCAAGCATAAAGAGTTAATGTGAAGTACTGTTATATGTATGCCCTTATTAATATGCATATATTTATGACATAGGATTATGCATGTAAGAAATTGCTTAGGCATTTAATGTAATAGTAATATAGAGTGAAAGGCCCATAAATAGCTGATGTTGTTAGCGTACCTGGAAATCTGGTGCGGAGTTCCTCTATGACAGTATGTGTACAGGTATTCTTTGTTCAGCTTGTTCGTCTAAGATTGGCATCTTTGTAGATACTGCATAGAGTAGTTTGAATGACGTTGCTGTTTGTGTTTGTTTCTGTTGCATTACAAGTAGCTTCATGCTCCTGAAATGATCTTGGCATAGTTTCATGTCAGCTCAGATCTAATAGCTTTTGTCTTTTAGTTAGGGGTATAACGGTAGAATTTCTATCATGACAGTTCTGAAATTTAATGAAATAGATGTGTATCCAAATGGCTAGTAAAGATTTTCCGAAAACTTTTAGGAATGTGTGATCAAAATGTTTGACACTGGTGTCGCTATATAATGTGTGTGTGTTTGTGTGTGTATACATACATGTATATGCACATACACTGTATATGAGCACATAGATGTATGTTTGTGAATATTCATGCAGATAGTGACTTGCTGATCTAAAAATGTTCCAAGATGACTTGAATATAGGGATTTTTGAATCCTGGAATTATATCTTGTAGTGAACAGGAAATATGATCACTCCTAATGGGAATTCTTTCCTTGATGAGATTGTATGTGAAGGAGTATATCTAATACTTTTTCGGGTCAAGGCAGACAAAGGTAGCACTGTTATATTTACTTTATTTTGTTTTCACTGAAAAGGGACACAAAAGGAGCAGGATACTTGCCAAACTAATATTGGAAGTCTGTAGAAATTAAATCTGATTCAACCATGAGTGCATTATATATTTACCTGATGAGGGAAGGAAATTTTCACACTTGTTGCTCAAGTAGATAGGTGAGTTTGGGATTTGTTTTCTTTCTTTTTCTCTGTTTTTTACCTAGATTTTAATTTAGATGAAGAGGAATGGGAGTGTCTTTGTGGTGTCTGTGTAGTGTATTGATTTCAATGTTGTACTTTAAAGGGCTAATTTACCATGTGTATCTTATCTATATGAGTATGTCCTTCATGTCCAGTCTAATAAATGTTAAGTTCCTGGGGTTTTTTAGTGGGACCAGGATGAATAAATCTTTTTTTATCCCTAGGGCATTCTTCTCTGCATCACAGAGTTGCCCTTCTACCTGTGCAGTGTAATTTAACCTGAGTCAGGAAATCAGTTGAATCTATGTCTGGAAAACAAACAAATCTAAGAAATAAATGCTCCCCCCATCCCTGGGGGTTTAGGATTTTCCAGCACAGTCATATTATACAGTGTAATAAAGCTCCAAAAAGCAAAGTAAATGAGAGAATTCATTCAGTCCTCAGGGACTGACTAGATTCTTAAAACCAGTTTGGTGAATGTCTGTCCAATGAAGTTGCCTTTTTTTCCTATCTATCTGTGTTTGATAGTTCTCCAAATCTTATTTTGGTCTCCAGTTACACAAATCTTGATTAATTTGGGGTATGGAGTAAATCCTGAGTTCTTTGCTCTCCTGTGACCACACTCTTAAGCCTCAAAGTGAAGCATGGCCAACAAGCAGGCTGGTATCTCTGAACTTCTAGTTTCAGCCAAATACAGGGGAACTTTGGACTCTTATTCTTCATAAAAGACTTGTTTTTAGTATATGCCAGAAGTCTTTAGAAAAAATGCACTTGAAAAGGTGACACTAGCCTTATTTCTAGACAAAATAGCTGCAAATCCTGATTGCTTTCCTTTTGATTTTAACCTAGTTGTAGTTACTCTTCTGAATTACCCATGCACAATGAAGCACGTCTAAGCAAATGTGTCATCTTAAACTTTGAAAATCTTAACCATTGCTAATTTGTGGGGTTGGGAATGGGGAAGGGTTACCTATGGATTTCTTTGAATTTCAGTCAGGCTTGACATTCAAGTTTATACTGTTATGTGTAGCAATACAACAATAGCAATTAGAGTTCAACAGATTTCATCCATAGGTGCTACATTTGCATTTCAAGGGTAATGCATGGTGAATGCATTTTATATAGTCACTCCTCAATGAAAGCAGCAGTGGTGGTGGCAGTATTAAAGTGGTTAGTAAGGATGCCTCTGCCCAGGCCACCACATAGCAACCACTATGTTTCTAAGGACAAATAGCTCTTGCCTGCCCTAAGCAACTGGATGAGAACATCAAAACATGCCTTGTGAGAGACCTCTAATACCCATTAGTGTTAGCAACTGTTACCTCAATCATGAATGACACAGCCCTAATTATTAAGGTAATTAGAAGTTATAACACTAGCAATATTAAAGGGAGAACTTCTAAAGCCCATTAACAATGTTACTTTAAGTGATCTGGCTGTGAACTGTTCAAATCTCTAATTACATTATACGTCTGTCTTAAAGGGTGATGTAATTAAGTGATGGGAGAGGGAATGAATATATAGTGACTACTGCGCTTACTTTGTAAGTACTATTTTTGCAGAAACCAGCCTCAGTAATGTCATTATGTCATTTAGGGGTGGGGTTTTTTGCTTAACTGTATACCACATGTAGCTAAAAAATACTTATCCTCAGAATATATAAAAATTATATATCATGGTTTAGTATAATGATATTATCAAAATTAGGTTGGATTGGCTACATTATTCATGCATGACAGAGCCATCAGTGACATATTTATGCCACCTCAAACAGCACTACGCTTTCATGCCACCCTTTACCAGCCTAAGTGGGTAAATACCAATATCCTGTATGTCCTACATGCAGGAAAGCTATTTTAAATATTTTAAAAGAAAATATATGAAATGTTACAAAAATTAGTCAAATTTGTCAAAAGTTAACAACAGTTTTGCTTCATTAAGAACAGAGGACAGGGTTCTGCAGTTTGGCCTTTAGGTGTTCACATAATGAATTTTTATTGAGGACCGGAGAACAGAGGAAGCTTAGCACCAGCCCTTTCTTTTCAGATTGGAAAGAAAGGTGGAAGAAAATGGGGATCTAGTGAAAAACAGAGTTGGATGGATGGAGGACACTCTCTAATTATCCCGTGGTCTTTTCATGAAGTACAAAAAGTAGAAGGGAACAGATTAGCACTTACCCATATTCAGTAAAATATTCATTATCTCAGTGAAGAGGACAAAATAAATTAGTTCCGTCTTTTCAGTTCCTTTTATTCAGAAATCGGCTATTTTTTCTAAGCATGAAACCTCCAGTTTCTTAAAAGGCAGTGGCATCCAGGTGCTGGAGTTTGGTTTTGTGGTTCTTTTGCATCAGCCTTTGCCAGAACCTCACCATTTGTATGTATATGCAAACCACTGTTGGTTTCTTGTCCAATTAGGTGGTTACATTTAAAAAAATAGATTCAGTGGAAATATGAAAGGTCCATATGCAGCAAAGCAAATTAAAATCTAAACTCTTTTCTGCTCATCTTTTCACATTTGATATCCCATCATGAGCTCAGTATTCTATTTTTCATATTTTTAGAGATGATTAGTGAATGAACTTTACACCCTTCCTCCAAGTTCTGTGGGGTGGCTGAAGTGAGGAGAATTTGTACTGCGTACTCAAGCAAGCATCGCAAGGTCTGTCCCTCGCTTTGGTGTGTGGGGACATTGACCCACATTCGGCCCTGTGTGAACGCTCCCCTGCTTGCAAAGGCACATAGAATCACAGAATCATAGCATGGTTTGGGTTGGAAGGGACCTTTAAAGGTCATCTCATCCAATTCCCTGCCATGGGCAGGGACATCTTTCACTAGATCAGGTTGCTCAAAGCCCCATCCAGCCTGACCTTGAACACTTCCAGTGATGGGGCATCCACAACTTCTCTGGGCAACCTGTTCCAGTGTCTTGCCACTCTCATTGTAAACAATTTTTTCCTTATGTCCAATCTAAACCTACCCTCTTTTGGTTTAAAACAGTTGCCCCTTGTTCTGTCACTTCAGGCCTTGGTAAAAAGTCTCTCTCCGTCTTTCTTATAAGCCCCCTTTATACATTGAAAGGCCGCAATAAGGTCTCCCTGGAGCCTTCTCTTCTCCAGGCTGAACAACCCCAACTCTTGCTCCAACAGGTCCATGTCTTTCCTGTGCTGAGGGCTCCAGAGCTGGATGCAGTACTCCAGGTGAGGTCTCAGAGAGCGGAGTAGGGGGGGAGCATCACCTCCCTCAACTTGCTGGCCACGCTTCTTTTTATGTAGCCCAGTATATGACTGGCTTTCTGGGCTGCAAGTGCACATTGCTGGCTCATGTCCAATTTTTCATCTGATGCCATGATTTACTTCAGAGCTCCAGTGTGTATAAGCATTACTTGAGAATAAGACCTCTCTGTTCCTACACTGACAGTTTTCGAAGCAAGGCGAGTTCCTTGATGAATACCCAGATATATCTTTCAGTACACACCATGGTGTGCCCCAGGCTCTTAAATGTTTGAGCATACCTACAGGCCACTGTCAACAGCCATTGCATATCCCTGCTGAGTGGAAACGCCAGCAGGGGACAGGGCTTGGGTGCATCCAAATATCCCCCAGTATGAAACTGGAGATTGCCAAAGCACACAGCCAGACCAACAGCCAGGAAGTACTGCATTAGCATAGGTGCAATTTTGGTCTCTTACACCCTGGCTTTCAAGCTGAGGAGAGGCCTGAATTTTGGAGACACAGAACTGGAAAGAATTTGTTGGAGATTACGGCCAAGACAGGCCACTGTTGAGCCAGGGAAGTTCTTTCCTCACCTTTTCTGTTGAGTTTGTGTCTTCCACCTACTTCACTAAATTGTGGCTGATGACTGATCAGTTTGGGGGTGAGCAGAGGGATGACAGGCTTCTTCTCTTTGTCCAGTTTGTATGTAATTTGAGAGCTGAGTGGGGGGCAGGCTAGCTGAGGAAGTTCTTCCCTGTGAATCCGGCTGCTGAGGTCAGCTGCACTCCTGGGTAAGAAAGACATTAGCTGTTTTTGTAAAAACAACTTAGATAAATGGAGTGAAAAACTGTTAACTCTTGCTGCTGAAAGGTAGATCTCTTACATCTGTCCAAATAGTGTTGCTGGGTGCACATACTCCATCAGTGCAAGCCACAGACATTGTACATACCTGGCCAGAGAGAAGGACATAAGAAATCATTGATACTGAGCTAGAAATGGGAGAGAAGGGAAAGGGAATCAAGGAGTGAGGTCAAAAGATGTAAAAAAGAGTTAAACATGGGTTAGCAGTGGAAGAATGAAGTCCAGAGATGAAGAGGAGAGAATGGTCAGCCTGCAGTTTTGTAGGTCGTTCTAGCACTTTTCATTACAGAAGCTCTTCCCTTGCTGTAAGGTTTATTTGTTAATTGAGACAGGCAGTGTGTCACCAGAGCTCTGTTCTGAGAGGAGCATGGCATTAGCAGAAACAGGTCCTGATATTTGTTTGAAGGACAGTGATCCTGCAGAGTCTGACAAATGTCAGTCAATCTGCCAAAAAAAAATTACAACCAGTGATATACGTGATGTGTGTATGTGATTGGAAGGTTCTTCTTCTGGGTGCCAGTAATCACCAAGTTAAATTTGTAGCTAAACATAATTGAAGGAGTTGGACATGCCACTTAATTTCCCCTTTTTCTTGACCTTGTACAAAACCAGATTTTAAAACCTTTTTAACAAAAGACAAAAAAGATATTTTCCTTCTTCGAAGCAGAAAAAAAAAGAGGACAGAGTTTTGCTGTTTAAAAAAAAGGTCACTGCTAAGCCATGCATGGAAAATGTGTAGCTTAATGGCGATCGGGTTCCTCAGAAAACTGACAATGTGAAAATGAAGAATTAAAGTGAACTTTTAAGATAATCTTAGCTTTCATTCTTGCCCTAGCAAAAGAGCTGATGTGCACAGAGGCCCTGGTTGGAAATTATCCCTTGTCAGGAAAGCACTCAAGCACTTGCTTAAATGTATTCCTGAATGGGGATATAGACTATACACAAGGATAAACTGTACGTTCATAAATGGTATTTATAACATTTCTCTTGATTGCCACTTTATGAAATCACTGGTGTTGCCAGGGTGCAGAAAAAGGTAGAATATGATCCAGTGAGCTTGTTTCTTTCCAGTGAGCCTCAAAGGAAGAAACATTTACAGTTGTATTACATGGTATGTCCTGCTTCACATGCTAACGGTTTTCTCAAAGCTTTGGAACAGGCATTTGAGAACATGTGATCAAAAAACAGTTCCACAATTTGGGAATACTGTTTTAGTCAGCTCTCTGTCAGGGTAAAAAGTCATCAGTGCATCCATTCCTGGCGTAGTCCCTGTAAGGTGACATATTAATGCAGGTCTTCACTTGAACTAATACCTCTCTGTTGTCAAGATGCTTGATGCTGAGCTCCGTTGGCCAGACAATTTCTGGCAGAAGCATGGGTCAAAGGTTAAAGGCTGGGCACGTGTTCATCCCTCCAGATTTGAGAGCTGAGTATGAGACATACAACTTCATCCTGCAAAGAAAGAAATTTTCTCCTCTCAGACACAAAGAACAGATCATTCCTATCTCAGTTTGAAAGCGGAGAGTTATATTCCTAACATATCAAAAAGAAAGAAGAAGAGTAAGAAGGAAATTTATCTTCTTTGGGGACTTTGACAAGTAATCAATACCTTAGTTGGGATCTAGCTAGAGTTGGGTGTAGAGCCCAATCAATAGCAAGAGCAAGGCAAGTCAAAGTGAGGCAATAGAAAAGTAAAGACATACAAGGCAAGCATCTAGGCAAGAACTGGATCAGAAGCCAAGCTAAAGGACAGGAAACTGGATACAGTTGTACCAAGCTGAAGGGGAAGACGCGGAAGGTCAGAGGCAAAGGTCAGAAAGCCAGGGAATTACAATGCAAAGCAGAGCATGGGAAGGGGAGCAAGACACAAGAGGAGCCAAAGGCAGAATAAGCAGTTAGGGTGTGATTATTCCTTTGACACCCAGGGCAAAGGACCAGCCAAGCTCAGCTGGTTGTGTTTATCGGGTCTTTAGGGGGCAGCAAAGGCTGAAAAAGAGGGGCCTGGCAGGTCCCTCTGGCTATAGCTGCAGTTGAATCAGGATTCAGGTTGAATCAGGAAATTGGTCCTCTCTGCCTTCCAGTACTCAGTCAGACATAAGACTTAAAACATTTCACCCTGCAAGTAGACATTTTTAAACAACTTTTCTGAGACAAGCAAGGAAAGGGCTGAAAAAACCGCTCTGTGCATATGTGCCTGATTTAGTCAGCTGCACGTGTGGAGATGTGGATGTTGAAATAAGCAGTGTCCTGACCTTGGTCCCCAGACTTCACAGAACATAGCACTCAGAGACATTTGTGTCACCAGTAACTATATCCTAAGTATTTCTATGGAAATACACTACAATGGTAGGTATAAAAGAGAGAAAATGGGGTGAGATACCTTGCTCTGGTTGGTTTGAGGATTATAAAAGTAGGGTTTTAAGGTTACATGAAAGGAGATACCTTTGGCAGATGGTATAATGATGCGTAGGAAGGCATATATTCATGAAGTCTATTCAAATATTTCCGTATTTTAGAATACATTTTGAAAGAAAAGTCACGCCAAGAAGTTACATTACAGCAATATTGTGGTGATGCTTAAATTGTATTTAAATTGATGCTTAAAGTCTGGAAATGACATGGTGATGGAATTTTTTGTAGGGGAAGGGACAGCTAGGCTCCCACATCTCAGTAAAAGTCAAAGGCAGTCAGGCCTTTCATTCTCAGTTGTGTCTTAATCCTCATTGTCTTTCCTGATCCTGAGAGGGGCTCCACATGACCTTACAATTTTAAGTTTTTCCTTACCTTCCTTACACATTACAGTACAGTCCCTAATTTCATGATTACTTACCTAGTCTCAAATCTCACAACATAAACAGTATTGTTTCTATGAACACCTTTAATAATAGATTGAAATGCTTGAGCATTCTGTTCTCCCTTGTGCTTACAAGTAGAAAGAAATACGAACATTACAACTGATGTGGTGGGTTTTTTTTAATTGAGGCTTCTTGAAGATGCTCAGAACATTGTATTACAAGAGGTTCAAAATAGTCTACTAAAATAAAATACACGCAACACAGGTGGTGTTGATCATGTGACTAATCAAGAGTTGTGTAATAAACTGAAGTCATACCTCTCTTCGGTTTGGAGAAGACAGGGGGAAGGTGGCAGATGAATGAAGTTCCACCACAAAGGTGATTGATAGGTAATGCAGAACTGTTGTTCCCCAAATCCCACAGTATGAGAAGTAGAGGCCACTCAAGTGAAAATAGTAGGAGTCTGGTTTAAAAAAAAGAAGAGGCAGTTCTTTTTACCCCCTGGATAGTGAACTTCCAGAACTTGCTGCCACAAGAGGTTGTGGAGGCAGGCCCTGAGAGGGTCTTCAAAACAAGAGTCAGAAAAATTCATGGACAGCAAGTCCGTAAAGAGGCATAAAAGGACTAGACAGGGAGGTGCCCTCTAAAACCCTTAGTATAATTATTTGTGTGCTAGGGGAATGCAAACGAAATGGACTACAAATAATGACTGGGCTCACATGCTGTCCCTGAATGACATCTCCTTTTGCTGTTGAGACAAAATACTGGGCTAGATGGACAACTGGTACAACCCAGTAGCTTCTCATGTTCCCATGCATTTCTCTGCTTGTTTCTTTGGGTGACCCTACCAACGTGCTGTCTGCTGATCAGTTCCTTTTGAAGCAGCTTCAGTAGCTCTTTTCCACCATACTCTAAGGATTTCTCTGCTGACTGGCCACAGGGTACCTCTTGTTGTGAAACAGTTGCTTGGATGTAGGTGATGAGGTGGCTATTTGACTAAGCTAATCTGGGAAGATGGAGTGTACATCAAGACTAAATCCTGCTCTGTACAAATTAAGTGTGAACAGCTTGTCAGAGAGAGAAAGAGATGGAGAGAAAAAGACCATTTAGACTCAACCTTGGGATAACTACATTAAACCTGATTTTATTCTGTCACCAAGGGTCTTCATTATCCTTTGTAGCTATGTGGTCAAGTCTGGATTTTGTAAAAAAAAAAAAAAAGTGTTTATTTGTACATTAGCCAATCTTGTGGTAACGGTAACGTACAGACTAACTGGTACATAACAATGCACAACTTTCCTAGTGGTGAGGTGGTTCCAAAAGGTGAGATACTGGAGCATTTCTGAAGTTCCCAGCAATGGGGGACCATTTGGTTGCACAGGCTGGCTTAAGCACTGGTGCTGCCAGCATCTGTGTGAAAGAGGCAGCTTGCTGCAAACATGTTTAGACAAATAAACTCCCTTAGCAATAGTAGGATAGAGGAACGATGACTTAGTGGGATTTGTAACAGCAGCATGCAAAATCAGCGCAAAGATGTGAATTCTTAATATTGTACTTAACTGACTGCTTTGTCCCTGTTCAAATTGTCTCATGTTTTTCATCATTCAGAGTGATCCGTATCATCACTTAGGTCATACATTCCTGGTTGGGAATTATTTGACATCGGTTAACTAAGAGAATTCAGTTACAGGTCTTCTCTAAGTTGAACAAAGTCTATAGGAGTGAGCAGAGAGTGGAACTCACTGCAAATAGTGCTTGAGTGGGAATCTGGGACTCTTAATCCTTGTTTTTCTACTGGTCTGGCAAGTCACTTCACCACCAGCCTCAGTCCTGCTTGTTTTCTCCAGACAAGAAGAGGCAGATCATAAGACAGAAAGTGTGACTAGGTGTTGCCGTTTATTCTTTGGAGTTTTGCTCAGGCCCTTTTCTAATTCAGAATTCAAATTCTTGTGTTCAGATACATGGTTCACGCACTATGTTTCTGTCTCCTGATAGGAAGAGGGAAGGATTTAGGAGGAGGTGAACTTCCGCTTACTAAGAACGCAATTCTAGTGAATATTCTGCAATATATATTTAAACAGTCCTGTTTGGTTAATATTCTTATCAATAAACTTAATTATTTGAGCATTTTTAGAAGAAAAAGTATATGAGCCTAAAAACATATCAAAAGGAAGATTGCTTAAAACATGACTATTTGTGGGCATCTTCTTTAGATACCATTTTTAGTTTTCATTATTATCCCATTCCTGGCAAGCATACAAAGTTTGGCACTATAAACTTTGAAATGAGAAAAGCTTTCTGTTAAACAATGTCTGTAGGGCAGAGCCCACGGTCTGGTGTACTTTCCAGGCAGGTGTGCACTGATGGACCAGTCTGCACAGTGTATTGTGGCCAGTTTCATCTAGTGAGTCAGAATCTTTTATTTAACAGTGACTCCCGTTTTTTGATTTACGTTGACTCTGACTCTCATTTTTTTATTAAACAGGGTTCTGTGATATCCAACACAATATAAACTGTTTCTTAGAGCCACAGTAAAAGCAACTTGAACTAGTTCATGTAGATGTTGTCCTTGTATGTTTTGTTAGAATTTTAGATAAGTTTAATATTCAACATTTATCAGAAGACTATACGGTTTACATAAAAAGTAAATCCTCTTACTAAGACCTCCATTCACCTGAAGAGTTCTGATAATACGTATAAACCACTCAAGTTCCATTTTTGTTTGGTTATTACAATATCACATCTTCAGTTGAACCAAACCTGCTTCTGCATTATCCCATATTAAATTTTTAAGCTTCCAGCTTAATGTTGTTCCTTCTTACTATTCATCAAGTAGATAACTGAAAAAGCGTTCCCCTTTTTTTGTGATTTATATGCACTTCAAATACTTCAATCTGTTTTCTCTTAAAGTTTCCTGAAATACTAAGTTGAAAGCCAATTGAAATTCACTTACTGAAGGCGCTGTGTTGAACTGCCTCAGCTTTCTCTTTAAAGCATGTGTTGCTTTTCTTTTAAATCACTGTACCAAACTTTGTTAGGGCTCATCTGCGAGTACTATACACAACAAACGGGCAAAGCCCAGAAAAGTAAGGAAAGGAAATTCAGATCATCTGATGGAGCGCAGCAATTTCTCTTCTTGCTCAGAGATCACCTTAACCGTTCCCCTTGCTACTGTACATTACACATGGTAGTCTTGGCTCTGGCCTTCTGTCACTCTTTTGCACACACTCCCTTACCATGTCAGGTTCTTTGTTGGTTTTTTTTTTTTTTTTTGTGCCTGTAATTAGTAGTTGCAGACATTTTCTGTAGTCATTGGTTGTGCTGCGAAAGTGTAATTTGGTGAAGGGGCATTTGCACAAAGGAGAAAATGGAAGGCTGATTTCAGTAGTAGGGGGCCGAGTGATTATGAGGCAGAAAGAGTTTATGTCAGTTCCCAAGCAGTGTAAGGTTTTTTTTTTTTGCCTGTAATTAGTAGTTGCAGACATTTTCTGTAGTCATTGGTTGTGCTGCGAAAGTGTAATTTGGTGAAGGGGCATTTGCACAAAGGAGAAAATGGAAGGCTGATTTCAGTAGTAGGGGGCCGAGTGATTATGAGGCAGAAAGAGTTTATGTCAGTTCCCAAGCAGTGTAAGGTCTACTGACAAAAAAAAGACTTTTATTCCAGAATAGTGTCTGTGCAGGAACACAGAGAGTTACACAAGCAGTAGCTGCTGCAGCATTATAATTATACTGCCATAGTTCTGACAGTTAATTTCCTCACATGGACAAACCCTCAATTTTTTACTTGCAAGGTCTCACCAAGAATTCTTATGCTGGGTTACCTTCACGAATTCCTGGCCTCTTTTTAAAAATTTATTGCTTTTTAAAACTTCAGTTGTTGGAAGAGCTATGAAGTCTCTCCCGGACATCACAATGTCTTTGAAGCACTGTGCAGATTTTATAATGTCTGGAAAACACTGTTTGGATTGTATTTTGTCATTGAAATGCGGTGCAGACATTATAAACCCCTGAGATGGATGGATGGACCTGACAGCATTAATAATAACAGCAAGTCCCCTTCGCAAAAATTAGTATGGCTGCTAATTGCTCTTTAGGCATTCGGCCCATTAAAGTAATAGAGTAAGGGGTATGCAACAGCAAAATGAAGTTGTAAGTTAAGAATGGGGGTCTGAGGGCTGAAACGATGCTTGGATAGCCAGACTGGCATTCCTTGGAAAAAAACAACTTTATGGCCTGTGTAAGGAGCATTGCATTGATGCCTTCCTAAACCCAAAGGGAGGGAAGGAGTAGGAGAGCACCACATTACCACTCTTTTTATCTACAGAGAGATCTACTGTTCCTCCAGATAGGGCAGCAATACACACTCCGCCCATGAAGGGGGAAGCTGTCTCTCATGCAAACCACTGGCTAAGAGACTGGCAATATTGATGTAGTTATCCGAATGAGTAAGTTTGACTTAGGTAGTGGTAGGCTGTGACTGGAATTATTGGAAGAGGACGCCTTTCTAGGAGTGTATGCAAACTTTTTAATGAATCTCGGCATTCATTTATGCTATACAGCCGGGGCACCCTCATCTCCTTGTTGCTGCTAGACATTTTGTTCACTTGAATATTTAAATAGTGTGAGTGTTTTGTTCTATTAGTGTAAGAAAGACAGAACATGACCTTGCTAAAAGCATGCTTAATTTGAAATATATAATTAACTATGGAAGAAAATTGTTAAAAACCTGGACCTAAAAGGAAAAGCAAGGAAGTTCTGTAGTCAACATCCTAAATAAACTAGAGTAAATGCCCGTATAACCCTGTCAATACAACTGCACAAGGTGTTTTCACGCTACTCTCAGGAAAGTTTAGAGGCAGCAAAGTGCCTCCCTTTTTTCTGCTTCACTGGATTTCATTACATTCCAAGGACAAATGTGCCTTTGCTCCAACATAAAGCTCTGATGTGTTCTCCTGTTACATTAGGACCGTATTTTCAAATGGGAACAACCTTTACATTGGAGACAACCAGCTTGAGAGCCTTCAGGGATCTTCACTGTCAGAAGGTGAGTTCTCAGGCTCTTTCAGACACCTCACCTACCAGCTACCAGTATCAGGTATCACTGCAAATGGAAGCCCTATTTGGGCTTTTAGACTTATTTTTTCAGAAATACTTAGTTCTATAAAAAAGACTCTCTCTGCTTCAGCCAGCCCCCTTGGTAAGCAAAGATTCATGAGTGACCACTTACCCTATCCTGATGCACTAGTTATTTCTGTGGACCTGGGCACAGCAGAAAAATGAGATACTTCTTTGAAATTGTGTCTCCTTATGTTTATGAATAGGATCATATCCGTGGAGTCAGCTATACAAAGTAATGAACCTGATGATAAACTAAAAGGTCACTTCCAGTGCTGTTACTACCAAGAGACTCAAAAGATACACCTAGAACCACACTAGTTTCAATCCATGATCCCCAAAGAAGGGCTGAGGACACACTGGTTTGTAAGAAAAATAATCTGTTTCAATAACGTTACTTTTATTAGGCTGAAATAAGCTCTGTAAGGTACACTGAAGTCTGTTTTGCCTATCTTAGTTAAAAGTTTTTGCACTGTATCTCCTTTGTTGGGTGAACAGAGGGCGTATCCCCAACTGTTTTGTCTGATTATTCTGGGTAAAATTCAGAACAATTTAAGTTATTCTGTAATTTGTCTGTCACAAAATAGAAGCTGGGAATTTGGCAGAGGGAAATAGTTTTCCATTATAAATTCGTAGATAACAAAGAGTGACCACTGCAGTTGCTCACTGCCTTGGAGAAGCAGACCACAGAACATCCTGGAGTTGTTCCCCGTTTGATCAGCATCCACTCCATTTAAAACTGCCAGTCTTGGACAGCCTGTCACAATCCCTTGGCAAATAGGATATCCTCATCTGCTTCGCCTCATTGAAAGAAGGAAATAAAAATGGACTTAGTTTTCTGTTTTGTAGACCTGCTAAAAGTACTGGGGTTTTGTATCTTTAACAGTAGCGTTGGGAGGGAGGTTGATTTTCTTTCTTACGGTTTTACCAGCAGGAGGGGAGACAGGGTTGCATAAATAGCACAAATAGGGAACTACTTATTTTTTAAGTTCTGGTTTCAGACCCACAACTCATTGATTTAGTGGGAGTTGTAGTGCCAGAGCTAAAGCTCGAGTTTGACAGTTTGCATTTATTTTACTTGCAGTCAATGTTCCAGATAAAGACTGCTGGGAAGACAAAAAAATCCCACAGTGTGGTGTAAAGCTGACAAAACAAGAGAAAATGAGAGGAGAATAATATCAGAGCTCATAGGCCTCCAGTTCTAACAGCTCTGCTCCTAACGCTTTCTTCCCTCATTTAAGCTTCCAGTAAAGTCTCCCTGTGTTTACCTCTAATTTAAGAAACCGTCCCTTAATCCCATCCCTTCCTATTCTCTGTCATCCTCTTGTTACTTCCTTCCTCTTATCTTTTAAAAGCTTGCTCACTCGCTCTCCACCCCCACCCTGGCTTATTTCTTCCATATTAATAATAATCTTAGTGCTGAGCACTTATATCGCTCTCTACATGTTCAAAGTGCTGTACAAACCTTAGCTAATTAATCCTCACAACACACTCCCCTCCCTCTGTAAGATAGGTAAGTATTATTATCTCAGTTTTACAGATGGGGAAATTGTCGCAATGACTCAGTGGCAGAGACACAAGCACAGTAACCTTGTTCTTGCAACCTCTATTTTGAAAATACCTTCTCCAACCCTGCTTGCCTCTATAAATACCTTCCCATCTCCTTTGTCTCCTAAATCGTCAAGACAAATCCACTGCCTACTCCTGCCGCCACAGCTCCCTTAATTGTTGCCATCTCTTTCGCTCCCTCAGACACCTCCTGCAGGAGCTTTGCCAATGTATTGCTCCTCTGGCTCTTTGAATACCTTCCTCTTACATCTGCAGTTTTCATCTCACTTCACCGAGCAAGATGAAAGTAACCCCTTGCCAGCCTCACCAGTTCGTGGCCCGCCTTTCTTTCTTTCTTTCTCCTTGCCTGGGTTTCTGTCTCTGGATCACATCAAATTCAAGGCGTAGGTGCCTGGCACAAGGCTGCACACTGGGGATCTGGATCAAGATGGCCTGAATTCCCTTCACGTCATTTCCTAGTAGCTTGGCATTTCTGAAGGCGTCCTGTACCAGCAGGAAAACAGCAGGTGTACGTTTGTCAGTAGAATTTATGCCCTCTGTACATGCAGCTCCGAATCGAGCCACAGTGCTCCTGCTCAGGACCGTGTGTTGGTGCAGGTGCAAGCCGCTCCTTTGCGTTTTCTGTTGGTGAGCTGCTACTCGCCTCACAGGCCAGGGCACTGCTTGATCATTGAAGATGCTGACCTGTCCCACCTGGCAGCTTTGTGTGCCCTGAACCACCTTCCTAAGATCTGGCATTTTGATGCTTAAATAACCTTCTTAAAGTAGATGTCCTGAATGTGGCCCTGAGAGCAAGTGGATTGACAGAGGATATTCTTAAATTTAGGAAAGAAGGGTCCACAGTTATAAGTAAGCACATGCAGGATTTAACTGCCTCTGCGGTTCCCTGATGTGACGCTTCCTTGTTCCCGTATGTTGTAAATTGGTGATCCTTGGTGTCACGTCCCTGTGATCACAAAATATGTGTGTCACTTGAAACACTGGATCCAGCTACTAATTACTGAGATATTATCCTCGATTTGCTCTCTCCGGAGTGGTGCTCTTGGTCTTACCTGTCCAACGAGTAATGATAGATTCTGACAGTGTGGCTAACTGAGGATCTTGCTTAGCTGCAACCATAAGTTTTGTCAGTCTCTTGTTTCAGACCAATTAATTAGAAATGATTACATGAATTTGCTCTTTAAAAGACTCTGCCATAACGTTACGCCCTGTCAGGAACAATCTGTTTAATGGATCAGTGCTCATTTTGTCATTTTCTGTTCTGTCATATGACATGGTATCATACCTCTGCAAGTGAGCTATCAGTCTCTGTGGTGCTGTACTGAGGATTTTTTTTTTAAGATGCCTTTGAAGACTTGTTTTGATGAAACTCCACAGCAAGTTCTTACTCAGGCTCATACTAATGAGAGGCTAACCGCAATGAACTGAACACAAAGGCACATCTCTTTTTTTATCTTGTATATGCATCAGTGTCATAGAGGTCAGAGACTTGGACAAAGAAGTTGCTGGCTTCTTGCAGCTAAGTTTTGCTGACCCATACCCACTTGTACTGCTGCCTTTTTCATTATTTTATGTCAGTTTAGCTTATACATGTGCTATCAGTCCATTACTTTATCATGCATTGGGTCTTCACCTTCTGTGAAGAGTGAGCAAGGAAACTGGCCTACCTCAGCAATGTTCTTCGGGAGTCTTGTCTCGGTGTCAAATGTTATGTACTCAGTGTTTGGCTTGATGCCCACAGTTGAGGTGGTGGGACCAATGTCCACCTGAATGGCCTGCTTATGCATTTGTTCAGGTTTCACAAGGTCTCTGCCACAAAATGTGGCATCACTGAATAATTCTGCATAACTTTGTTCTCGAAAACATGAAACTTTGGATACCCCCTTCCTACGTTGTGCCCTCCTCCTTCTGCATAAAATGAACGCTAGAGGGTGTAACCCACAAACCTCTCAGCTCTCCAGGGGCTATTCACTGTGGTTAGGATTGGCATCACTTTTGGATGCGGGTGGTCTTATCAGTTTACCACCTGTACACTTTTGTGGGTGCTCTTCCCGGTGCTCTGCTTCCTCCTCAGCAGCAGCACCCTCTGCATAGAGGCCTCCGTGCCTCACTGTACCTCCCAGACCAAGTGACCTTGAATACTAGCTCTAACTTCATCTCTTCTCCTCTTCCCCCACCCTAGCCCATTTTCTGACTCTAACTCTGCTCAATAAAAATGGAAGCCAGCTACTTACGCTAACAAATAGTTGGGTTGTTTGCTTGAGGGGTGGGGGGCTGTTTTTCCTAAGGACCACAGGTTATTCATTGGCCTTAGAGCCTCTTAAACCTGCAGCTGGAAGTCTCTGCATTATTTCCTGGGAGCTGGGGCAATCATTTGTGGCTCTGGGAGGTTGTTCTGCCCAGTGGCGAGTGCAAAGGTCCTTGGTCTTTTCTAAGCCTGCTTCTGACCTCAGCATTCAATATATTCATTGTGCTCTTTGACTATGCTGTGGAAAACCTTAATATGAAAAGAACAATCAGGAATCAAACGAGCTCAGCACAAGGCGCAGGGAGAGAGAGTGCTACAAGCGTTTGAACGCCGGTTCTGGCACCAGCCCCCATGCCTTCAGCCACTTCAGTTGATTTTTTTTTTTGCCTTTCTTTCCTACCTACCAGAGAATAATGAACAGGGCTGTGGCATTAGCCCATGTGTATGTGCTTACTCATACCTGTTTACCATGAGTATAGTTACTGCTGTCTGCTATGAGTGGATCCAGGGCCTTCTAGATGCTCATTCAGCTAGGCGGCTGTCAAAACCTGTTGGAAAACAATGACTGGGTGAAACCTGTTCATTGTTGGGTCTTTTCAATTATTGTGTTTTCACAAGGAATTATATTCAGTGTTTCACTGAAAAGCTCTGTTCTCTAAAGTAGAGTTTTGATGGGAAATTTAGATTATCTCTAAAATTTTTCCCTTTTCCCATTTCCAATGGGTATTTTCCTATTTTGAAATTCCTTTATTTCCATTTTCTAAATTCAAATGCTATTTATTTTTCCTATGAAAAGTGTCAGTTTAAGCAAAACCCCCATTTAAGGGAACCTTTTTTTAATTTCAAACATTTCTACGCTCCTTTCTAGTTATCTCTTTAAAATGATAGCAAGTTCTATCAGGCCCTCACATAAACAGTTTCAGCAGGAAGAACTGGCTCTTTAAAAATATTTAGTTACGTTTTTGAAGATGCTCCAAGAATAGTCTTGCTGACTCCACCAAAGCCCACAGCTTCCTTTTGGAGCAGGCCTTGAATGAGGGTACCACACAGCCCTCCGTACAGACTCGGCATTGATGTCTTGCTGAAGGTCTAAGGTGCTACTTCAGGGAAGTATACAGGCTACTTCAGGGAAGTATACAGGCAGGTGCTTCGTGTTAAAGTTAGGTCTGTCAGAGTTAAGACGGAGGCTTTAAGCTGTCTAGCTGATGTGCCGACAGCAGCGAAGGTGCAGCCACACTGGCTGCAATTGCTCAGGACTCTGCTTTTCACTTGGACGATTGCCCTGTATTGCAAACCCTGTTAGTAGATCTTCTTTGCTCTTGGGGCCAGTTTATTGTGTTTGTGTGTGTTGCAGTCAGACTTCTGCCTTCCTGTAATCATGCTCTCAACACCCACTGTCCCACTTCGGCAGCTGAGCTTCTGGGCCAGTCAAACCGCCAGCTGCCCGGTGTGGCAGTACTGACACGCAGCACGTGCCCCCAGAGCGATGCTCAGAGCGTTCCTCGGCACAATTTCCTCACGTGCAGTGTGGCCACAGCCATGAAGACCCATCAGATTTTTTCCGAGCCATTTTCATTATTAAGTACTTTGCTGGATCAGAGCTAAATGTTTAGTAAAATCCAATATGAAATAACAGGGAGAATTGAATGCTTTCAGGGCTACTGTAGACTACCTGCAGTCAAAGAATAATGACAGTGACTGCATGTCCTTATTCCACCCGTATTCTGCCAGGGTGTCTAAAAGTGCCACGTGCATTGCTGGTGTATATACCGATTTCTCATCCCCAGTATTTACCTCTCAAAGTACTGAATATTTCATTCCAAAAAGTTGCAGTGGTAGAGGGTTTTGGTCTTTGCCAGCTTCTTGTATAGCAGAAATAATTTCTTAGGTAATTGGCTAGCAGAGTAGAAAGTCTCTACAATTTTTAGAGAGTAGAATTTATCTAAAAAGTTATCTGATATGACCAAAACATTAACATTTCATTCAGAGAATTTGTTAGCCTGAGTAAGCTGCCTTTCAGACTACAAATTCATGTTTAAATAGCAAACAAAGGAAAAAAACCAGTCTAGAGAGGTCAATGCTTTGTATCTAATATGCTTTTGCAGTTTACTTTTGTTCTGGTAAGCAGATGCTTTGAAAACTGTTCAGCTGCAGTTCAGACAAAGGTCAATATCGGGCCAGTCAATATATCATACAAAGCTCCAAATCAATATCCTATGAAAGGAGGCTCAGCACCTTCTGCCTAAAAAAGTGCCTAAAATAGAACTTACTTTTCAGACTCAAGCTGTCCTGGGGGATTTCCTTCTTCATGTTCCCGCTGGAGAAGCCCATCATGGTATTGCAGTAATTGGTAATCTTTTAACCACCTATCTATGTACTGAATTTTGTGATTTAAGTGAGCATATTAATAAACAGCCTTTGCTTTTTTGTACATAAATGTTAGGGTGCCAGGCTTATATTTTCCACATAAAAGATCAGCAACTTTATTACCCGCAAAAGGTGGTTATTAGGGTTTAAGACTAGAATTCATCATAGTAAGTATGGTTATTTACTTTATACATTTATGCAGTATATCAGCCACAGCTTTGACAGTGCTCTGCAATTTTTTTTCACGCGAAGGCATTCAAATCCAAGAAATATATTCATACCTGCTGTCAACAAGTGCAACTCCCTTGGAAAGCTCTGAGCCAATTTCAGCAGTGACGTGAACAGCAGCATAAATTTTAGGTCTAAATTGGTCAGAAAATATGTGAAAGTGGGCATAATTTGCATGCTGAGGACTGAAAGAGGAAAAGTAGCTAGCAAAAAAGAGTGCAATTAAGTGGGGGGGGAATAGAGGATCTACTGGCATGAGTGTAGTGCATCGAATTTGATTCTGAATTCAGACAACTACAAGCAAATGTAAATGTTATACTTAATGCGACTAGCTATTTATAGTGGAGTGAACACACTTTCTCTACCTGTTATGCTCGTTGCTATGCTAAAGGCTGGACTAGAGTATGTCACGCCTAGGCTGGCAGACATTCAGCACATACCTGAATGTCTGTGCTGAATGTATGTTTCCCAGTTCCCCGGTGGGCTCTATGGTATGACCGCAAATACGCTGACTCTTTATGGAAGGGAAATCTTCAGAAATGAAAAAAAAATAATCTCGATCGCCTTGAGTGTTTCGGGGGTCTTTTGCTAAAAGCAGTCTTCCCTGTATTCCAGGCCGCTGTGATAGATCATGGAAGGTGAGAGGTATTTGTCACAGCCGAAAGGAGATGGCTAAGACCTATGTAATGAAATGAAGGCAGTATTCAGACTGCCAACAGGGACTGCTCAACTTGGGTGCTGCCGTGCTTCCAGGCAGCCCCTGGCCCAGCAGGATGATTCAGTGCATCTGAGGTAGACACCTCAATTCCAAATACAATGGGTGGGGAAAGGTGGTCACCTCTGAAATCATTCAAAGCGGCTAGGACCCTATCTCTCTCCACTGCCTGAGCAGGTCACCGAAACTCCCACCTACCAATCACCTGGGAAACCTCTCAGTTTAGATCTGAACAAGTGTTGAACCTCAGTCACCTCCATCCACTTGAAATCCAGAGCACTGAGTCCTCTCTTGAGAGCAAGCAGCTAGTGATGGAGGAGGAAGAGGCAGCAGCCACTTCAGGATAACTTCATTGTTTGAACACTCTTACAAGAAGTGGGAAACATGGATTTTAAGCCTTCCTCAGACTGAAGGGGTTTGAACCGCAACTCTCTTTTCCTCGGAGCTTATCCTACCCATCAAGCTAGAGAAGTTCTTCATTCTGCTCACTGTGCAAGGCCACGGAGCAGAGAGAGAATAGTAAGAGGGAGCTTGATTTTGCAGCCCATTGGTGAGGGCAGGCATGAGAGAGTCCTGAGACTTGGTCCCAGCTGTCACTGCTGTTTAAGTATTCTTTACTGTTAATTTTTAATACAGGCACTCATACAGTCAAGCAGCCATGGTTGACAGACTGTAGAGACTGTAGTGTTTAATGCTGCCTGAATTTGTATTGAGCAGCAAAAACATGTGAACCAGATACTGCCCTAAGTCCTGAACTCATCACACCCAATGATAAGCAGCTAGCTGAGACTGTAGCAGCATAGTTGCCTGATTGGGAGCAGAGTTGTTCAAGGCCTTCTGCAAAGGTAATTGAGAGAGAAAGGAAACCTCTGGAGCAAAAGTGAGTCCATTCTTCATCTGAATCACATTCTGGAAGTGCCTGTTCTCTGTTGATTACGAAGGGAGCCTAGGATGACAATGTTCCCCAAATAAGCCTCTCGGTTGAATTTGGTGTGCCCAAATCACAGGAATATAATTTCTTTCTCCAGTTGTTTTGCGGTTTATTGCTGTTAGTTTCCTTTGTATCCACCTCAGAGTGTTGTGGACCACTGGAGAAGGATACAGTGGAATCATCTAGATTCAACCAAAGTGCAAAGACTGCTACTTAGCACCAACCTTTTAAGGTGACGTGGGAGGTTTTTAACCTTCCCTTTGCCCCAGGGAGCTTGTGCACAGCAAAGCCCTCACTCTTTCATGAAACCAGCACACCAAGAACAGATCCCATTGGAAAGATACACTGGATAGTCAGTCTTGAAATGTAATGTCAGTCAGCTATCTACCTGCTTTTCTATCATTAAATGTATCGTCCATCAAAGCATTGTGCAATTTCAAAGTGTAAAATGCATTCATCATGCTCTTTTTTTTTACCTGAGAACATTCTCATTATTCCAAACAGTGGCTCTCCTAAAAAGCGAGAAGTCCTAGAAAGGTAGCGACAAGGTATGCAATGCTGCTGGACTGCCGGTGTAGCTTGTGGAGTGGTGTGTAGTGCAGAACCGCAGAAATCCCCTTCGAGGTTCTGTCTTACTTGTTTTCAATATTTTATGACCAAGAAGAAACAAGGTTCATATTAGGAATGTGCTTATTTAAGAAAGGTTGCCAATACCAAAGGCTTGCCAATGTGATGCCCCTCTACAAGAAGGGCCGGAAGGAGGATCCAGGGAACTACAGGCCTGTCAGCCTGACCTCGGTGCCGGGGAAGATTATGGAACGGTTCATCTTGAGGGCGCTCACAAGGCATGAGCGGGACAACCAGGGGATCAGGCCCAGCCAGCA
>NW_008795029.1:2417989-2419436 GCF_000699145.1 Aptenodytes forsteri
GCGCCAGGGGAGGTTTAGATTGGACGTGAGGAAAAATTTCTTTACTGAAAGAGTGGTTAAACATTGGAGGAGGCTGCCCAGGGAAGTGGTTGAGTCCCCATCCCTGGAGGTATTTAAAAGACGTGTAGATGAGGCACTTAGGGACATGGTTTAGTGGGCATGGTAGTGTTGGGTCGACGGACTCGATGATCTTAGAGGTCTTTTCCAACCTTAATGATTCTATGATTCTACCAGAGAGGAAGAAACTTATTGCTGTGAGAGTATAAACTGGCAAAGTACCATTTAGCCAAATGGCTTATTATAATCTATGGATTTTTTTCAGGCACGAGGACACTCCCACACCTTTTCTGTCACAGTCTGTTCTCTCCGTACGGTTATGTGCGTGACAAACAATGTCGCATTGTTTTGTGACTCCACCGTACTTCAGTAATGCAGATTATAGGTTCTCCTCCAATGCCTGGCAACCTGGTTTTTGTTTTTAGGCCTCCTGTAATGGTGCATAGACATTTACAGGAATTTTGTCTTTATCTACGTACCAGTGTTTATTTAGCTCCTTTATTTGATACTATTATTTTTGTACAACCTTCCCCCTATGATCTTATCCATATCATTTGCATTTTAGTTGTCATATGAGCTTTAGAGAGTTACTTTTGTATTCCTCAATCTATCTGTAACTGTTATAGCTTTTATCCTTGGGTGTTACCAATTCTAGAAAGTGCGGTTACCTTTGAATCTCCAACAGATGTCTTAATAGGACCTCAGTGCTTCTCAGCACCTGTTTCTTCCCACTTCTGGTTTAAGTGAACACACATAATAATTAGTTTTCCAAGCCAGTAATCTGGTTTCATTTCAGTTAGGCAAAAATCTACCCTTGCTGCACAGGTGTTCTCTTTTAAAGAATAGCCCAAATGCCTTACAAATATAGTTATGTATGTTCTCTTTCTACCACTTTCCCCCCTGCAGTGAGGACCTTGACGACATCTGTCCTTGCCATCCCATCCTATGCAAAGAACTGTCAGAGAAAACTACCTGGAGGCCTGCAGCATCAGTGTTTAATAATATGAGCATAACTCCTACATCTCTGCCTTTCTCTCTGTCATTAGTATCAATCTATACCTAAGAGCACGAGACAGCTGCTCTGTCTATGAATCTAGACATTAAATGAGATCTATGGACTGCTGTCATGGTTTAACCCCAGTCGGCAACTGAGCACCACACAGCTGCTCGCTCATTCTCCCCCCCCCCCGGGTGGGACGGGGGAGAGAATTGGAAGAGTAAAAGTGAGAAAACTCGTGGGTTGAGATAAGAACAGTTTAATAATTGAAATAAAAATAATAATAATAATAGTAGTAGTAAGAAGAAGACGACTATACAAAGCAAGTGATGCACAGTGCAATTGCTCACCACCCACCACCAGAGCCCCAGCCAGGCCCCCAGCAGCGGCCCC
>NW_008795029.1:2419447-2437358 GCF_000699145.1 Aptenodytes forsteri
GTATGGAATGTCCCTTTGGCCAATTTGGGTCAGCTGTCCTGGCTGTGCCCCCTCCCAGCTTCTTGTGCCCCTCCAGCCCTTTCAGTCGGTAGAGCATGGGAAGCTGAAAAGTCCTTGACTAGTGTAAGCACTACTTAGCAACAACTAAAACATCGGTGTGTTATCAACATTATTCTCCTACTAAATCCAAAACACAGCACTGTGCCAGCTACTAGGAGGAAAATTAACTCTATCCCAGCTGAAACCAGGACAACTGCATAGCATAAGTCACAGAAGTACTGATATTTCTATGTGACTGAAATCACTATTGCAAAAACTCATCTGTACCAGGACACTATCTTGGAAAGTCCTCTTTGAGATAGAAGGCACACTTGCTTTCTTCTACCTGTCCAGTGAAGTGGACAGGTATTGTTTCATGTGTACGCTTATGGTCCTCTTTCACTATGAAAAAAAGGGGATCTTTAGGATCAGCAAATTGAGAGCCCTCGTTTTGCAAGCACTGCATCATACAGCACCCTTGTTGGCCTTTCAGGGACCTTTTACAAAGTCAAGGCTGCCAGACCATGTGGGAATAAATGCCTAGAGTGTGAATATTCAGTAGATTAAACAGTAAATTTGACATATCAAGAAGAGGTACAAACCAGTCATTTTTACATGGAAGACTTTTTTAAAGCTTCTTTGGCCCAAACAGAGTGTCAAATCAGTTCAAATTTCTTAGACTTGGTTGGAAGAATTTCAATGCCCATATCAAGACCTCAATACTTTCCCAACCTGGTTAAATTTGCGACAGTATTGTAGCCATTCTGTGCCATTAGATCATGCAACAGCATTAGTCTGTGATAAAGGTAACAAATTAGCTGAGTTAGACAATAAATGAGCTAAATGAAAAGTGGTTCAAGAGCTGGGCTTCAAGCTTCCCAAAAGTCTCCTACATATCTTCTACCATGACATACAGTTAAGATACCATAATACAAATGAGACATAGCCCAAAACTGAATCTACTCCATGTACTTAAGTAGAAGCAAAGAAGGGGGAACTTTACTTATATAAACTGACATGACTGCCAGCATACAAAAATATGACATTTATAAGTATTTGTTCACTAGAGAAAATAAAAAATAAGAAGTATTCATGCCCCAAGATAGCTCTGGAGAATAAATTGATAGAAAAAAGGCAAGAGTTGTGTTTTACTGCATGCTGGAGATCAAAGTCTCATGAATGTTGGTGGTTTGATGGGGTGCTTTCTCTAATTGATATGCCATTACAGAGTATTAGAGATTTACATTAGCGAGAAGTATGTAGAAAAGAAAGAGGTACTGAAGGGAGGAGGATAAGATATGTTGTTCAGCTGAAGAGAGGCCTAGCCTTCTATTTTGTACTTGCAAAAGAACCTTTTCAAATTTATGATCACAGAATAAATACATTAATATATATCTGAACACTTGCACTTTCAACTACCTGTTTGCTCATGGCCATAGCCCAGGAAAACGGGCTGGTCCCCAGAATTGAATTGTGAGTGCAAAACATGAACGTTTCAAATGCCCCAATAGCTGAAAATCACAGTGGAAAAAAATTTTGGTAATAATGCAGATTACAAAGCACAGTATTACAGTGCATTCCCCAAATCAAAAGGAGAAGTGCAATAAAGCCACCAGGACATATACACTTCTAAATAAACACCTACAAAACCTAACTTAAAAACAGCTGAAGGTGTTTGGGAGCCTGTGAAATAGATATCTCTTCAAGGAAGCCTATCAATCACCAGCCCTAGCTACAGATAATGGCTTCATCTCGGTGTATATTTTTGAGTCGACAATAAAAGCAAATCTAAGGCTTCTTAGGGCTAAAGATTTGTGGTCCTGCTCTGTTTGCTTCATGCATCACTAAGCAATGTAAGAGCATATTGCTCCCTGAGGATTTCTCCTTTCAAGACTACTTTGATGTGTACTGCCAATTCAGTAGTTCATACAGCAGGTTTGATCTAGGTGCAAGTCACATGACTTCAGCCTTCTTAAAGTTAAGCGTGTAATCCTGGTTAGGCACCTTCAATAGTCAGTGGGGAGAGACGACTGTCTCCAAATGGTGGTTCATCCCATCCCACCTGGTATAGGTGACTCTCTAGTCTCACTGTTTGGAGAAGACTATCTCATGCTATCAATTAGAGAGACTCTCCGGATGACGGGTTTAGATTAGAGACCATTGATAGGTGTCAGTGCACGAGTGCTGCCCACGGTGTAAGATGTGAGTGAGGTGTTTCTAAGCACTTGCCATTCCCAGCAGGTGATTCAGAATAATCTCTTAGAACAGCAGGTCACTGGGCCATAGTCTGCCTTCACCTTTACAGGGGCCTGGGCTGCTCTCGAGGTGCTTTGACTGGCAGAAGAAATGGACCCAAAGAAGGAAAGGAACTTGGTCTTCTTGGATATTGTATTTGGAGCTTTGATTTCTGTTTCTCCTCTCAGCAAAGTCAAGAGATGGAGGAAATCTTCCAAAGAGTTAAGCAATACACTAGTAGCAGCAGCAAGCACTGCTGCAATTTAAAAAGGACAGGGGAGTTTGAACACTTTTCAGTTGAAAATTTATTATGTAAGTGCTGCAGGGAAAGAGAAAGTGTATTCTAACAGCATGGTTGAAGTTTTGGTATTAGTCACTGGAAGGATTTTGCTTTAGCCCTAAGAACTGACTATTATTCCAGCATACACAGGGTTGTTAGTTTTTGTTTGTAATCACAATTGATAACTGAATTAAAACGGGGAGGGGGGGGGGGCAAATTCAAGGGGGGGAGAAAACTAACTTCTAATTTTATTTACAAGACAAAATTACCAACCCTACTTGAACAGCAGTAGCCTTTCCCACCTGACTCGAGACATCCCTTGCTTGCTCCAAATACTTTGTAAGCCTTGTCCACAATGGGAAGAGGTATTGCACTCAGTTTGGAGAAACAGTCAGCTGCTAGATGAATTAATTTTAAAGTAAACATAAGGAAATTAATTATCCTTTAATAGCCTTGGCAAGAGCAAACTGAGTAGGAGAAAGATGCAGATCATGAAACAAGAGTCCTCTTTCTAACTTTAGGACCACAGTATATATCCTACAAAACCAAGGACTGGCACAATTGCGAAGTTTATGTAGTGTCACTGGACACTCTTGAAGTTCCTCGCTAATGACCTGGTGTGGCAGCAGCTGGCAGGTGTCGAAGGCTGTTACTCCCTGGTCTTCCCTTGTTCCACCTATACTGCTGCTGGTTGTCCAGCATCAGGGATTCCTTTGGTGGGATTTACGTCATCTAATTTTAGATGTCCACATCTGAATTTGTTACCTCCAGGTCTCTTCATATCCAGTGAAGAAAAATAGGTGTAGTTTTAGAGAACTACATTTTAGACATGTACTTTAGGAAGAAATCAGTTGTGCCCTTGAAAAAACTCTTTCTTTCCACTGACTTTACAGAGGGTTCAGGTCAACAGCTAAGACGATACAGACTTCGAGAACACAGACTTTTGGCGAGGTGCATCCCATTCAGTTTGTCTGTATGTATTTTCAATCACAGAACCATCTGCAACTCGATTCTGATTATCTGAAAATAAGAAAATGGTATGTCATTTTTCAGTGTCTTCAATGCAGGTCATCCAAATGGCCATTCTTTGGCAGCTGTTTCACTTCCCAGCATTGCTTGCAGTGCTACTGTTAAATTAAGCCCAGCTGCTTCCTTTTCTCTTCATTGACCTTCTAGCAATTACCCTGTTCTCTTTATTACACCTTATTTTAATGTCAACAGTTTTATGCCAGAGCTCAATCATTTGGACGCTCGAATGACTTCACAGAAGACTAAGAATGAGAAAAACGTCCCTTTAATATATTTAGATGGAAATTATAGTAGATAATTAACTTTAAAATGCATTTGTATAAGTGAGATTTACTGAGTCCATACACCCAAACCAAACACAATTAAAGTTATTACTTTCATTACTTGGACTGTTTTTATTTTCTGTGTTCTCTAAGATGTGCCATTGATTCTCATAACTTTTCAGCTTTTATTTCCGAGCCAGGCCGGCAAAAAAAGGTATTCAGTGTGAGGGACTCTGAGTTCCTAAGGATTCTCCACGTACACCCATGTCTGTAGGAAATACCTGGTTTCACTAAGAGATGCAGAGCTTAACACATAAACTGTCTTTGGGAGGGGACAGAGAGATGGACGAAGTAGAGATGGAGGTTAAGAATGGCCATATTTTGAATAAGACTCTTTTCTCCGTGCATCCCAGATTAGCCACTTCTGGCTGCTCGGAAGAATCACAAACATTTTGTTATCACAGGGACTTCAGAGAAGTACAATGAAAAGAGCCTTATCATTTATTTCAGTGTCTTTACTCTAAATAAATATCATGAAAATCATTAAGCACAGTAGTCCCCATAATGAATCTAATATCCTTGCATGCGTTTGTATTTTTTTCTGGTATTTGTTGGACATACATGGAATAAGGGGAATCTTTATAAATTTCTGCATGGAGTTTGCCTGAAATAAAGCACCCAAACAGAAATGCCTAAAGACCAAAAAAAAAAAAAACTAAAAACAAAAGTCTAAAAAACTTGTCATGGACCGATAGTATGTTACACTATCTCTAGTACTGGTTTTCACCTTCTCCTCAGGGGAACATTAACTTAATTCTACATGTATTCTAATATACTCCACATCATCCACTCATACAGTTGTTTTCTCCCATTAAACTCTGTTTTGCATCCTGCAGGAGCTCTGTGGAAGAAAGGGCTGGTGAATCGGGACCATAAAATCCAGTTTAGGATTTGGGAGATATCTTTTTTTCTGAGACGTCTATCTCAGGTCCTGTGCACAAACATTTGTTTGGGCTTAAGTTGTGTTTCTGTCTGCCACCAGACAAACCTGCCACCAGCTATCCACGACCATTTTCTTTTAAAAACATACGTACACATCTCACTGAAATCCATACATTCTGTCATCCAATAAACAGTGTCATACACTAAACAGAAATATGTATCCTTCCTTTATTAAGACGTTATTAAAATGCACAGAAAGCTACACAATAGGTGTTCTAGACTTTTGCAATAAAATATATTCCAGGAGAGGTAAAAGACAGCATAATTAGGTTTTTGGGGTTTTTGTTAGAGAGCACAACTGAGCTGGAATAGTAAAACTCTCAGTGTCTTGTGTAATCACTTAGAAATTTTTTTTTATCATAACACATGTTATTTCTACTCTAAGTTTCAAAACATTTAAAAATTATGTTTATGTAAATTTTTATTTGTCCAAGCAAATGTACAGAAGTTCTCTGCCAATAATGCTCGTGCCCATGCTGTGCAACTGGCAAGTTGCTTTTCTCGTATGAAGAAACAGTTAAGCATCTTAAAATATGTATCTTAATGTTTTAAAGCACACACTTAATGCACTGCCCTTTTACACGGACACCAGACACAATATTCTTTACACATTAAGACTCAAATAAGGAAGCAGGAGTGAGATGCCAACTCTGTAGCTTGTATCTCATAACCTCGATGAAAACAGCAGGGCCATGTGAGAAAAAAAAACACACACACACAGAAAAAAAGGGTACCAGTAGGTACGCAGGGTAGAACTTGGTTGACTGTGACTCTAAAAGTCCTGACTGATGAGAGTTTAATTGATATTTTTCACGTTGCATGCAGGTATGTGAGTAGCTTGTTAGCCACCGTGATTAATAGAACTGGAGAGCTTGTTGCTTTGTGGCAAACAGCAGTCCAACGCAGCAGCACCAGTGACAGGGAGGAGGAGAGGTACCACAGCCCTCGCTGTACCTGGGGACGCAGTGCTGCGGACAGGTGGGCTGCAGGCTCAACATCTGCCCTCCCTTCCCCTCTCATAAATCCACCTCTGGTGGACACCTGGCCAACACAGCCAATGGGCACAGAAAGGGTTAGCTGCAGACAGCTGTTCAGAGAATTCCCAAATCTTTGGTTTACTGTGATCAATTGCACGATTAGGCTGGGTGTTGTGGAGAGTGGTGATTATCTAATGGGGACACTGTGATCGCTGTTACAAAGAAACTCTGCTGGGGAGAAAAAACTTGCATGAGACATCAATATGCATTTATACAAAATACCTCGGGCCATCTGTGCAACCAACAGGCTGTAAGTTAATAGAGCTTTTTCTCTGTGGAGTCAGTGGAAGGACATACGCTTAGATGGCATCTGTGTCAGAAAGTGAATCTCGGTGTTAGCGGTGTTCTTTCAGCTAACGCATTTAGCCACACTAAGGTACAAACTTAATCGCTAAGCTATTCGGGAGGTATCAGGCACGGACATTAAATAGGATTATGCAACAGCCGTCTGCTCTTGCTAATTAAAATGTGGAAAACAGTCAGTATCAAATTGTTTTGTTTAGACAATTTAGGTGGTTCGGCATGTACTGCAGTGGTTTCACTATTTGGTAAGACTTTTAAGATTTCACAATGACCTATGTCATTCTAATATACAGACTTTAAGTACAGCCAATGTCATTTTGCCTAAAAAGAAACTTAAAACTTTTATTGAATTAGGATTTTTAATAAATGTCAGTTTATTTATGTATTTTGGAAAAAATATTCTTAGGCCTGCACTCTATAAATTATGTTCACCAGTAGCTTCAGCTACCAGTTTCACCTACATTTCAACTAAATTATGGGCCATCCATGCTTTTACAAAACTCTTCTTTAGTTCAAAAAAAAAAAACCATATTTGAGCTACATTTTTGCTTTTAAATGGACTCACCTGGGTCCTATAGGTTGTGCTTTCTAACAGTCCCTTATTCCAACAAAATTTGCTTTTGCAAGACTGAGTTGTAGGAATGAGTTGTACCGACGTGCTTAACATGTGTCCAGCAGGCAAGATCCAGTCCAGAAAAACGTTCGTTCAAACCTGTAGCCTGTTCCCTGTGACCCACTGGCTTGCCCCAGGGAGGGAGCTGTAGTCTGGATGTATTGTTCTGGCAGTTCCTGTCCTGTAACCTTCCTTCCCAAGGGACCCAGCACACCCCGCTGCCCTGCAACATGACCAAAAGCGCATCCCTTGCATGCACACACTGCACACAGTCCCTGTGTCATTTTGTAAAAAGAAACTTAAAACTTTTATTGAATTAGGATTTTTAATAAATGTCAGTTTATTTATGTATTTTGGAAAAAATATTCTTAGGCCTGCACTCTATAAATTATGTTCACCAGTAGCTTCAGCTACCAGTTTCACCTACATTTCAACTAAATTATGGGCCATCCATGCTTTTACAAAACTCTTCTTTAGTTAAAAAAAAAAACCACATATTTGAGCTACATTTTTGCTTTTAAATGGACTCACGTGGGTCCTATAGGTTGTGCTTTCTAACAGTCCCTTATTCCAACAAAATTTGCTTTTGCAAGACTGAGTTGTAGGAATGAGTTGTACCGACGTGCTTAACATGTGTCCAGCAGGCAAGATCCAGTCCAGAAAAACGTTCGTTCAAACCTGTAGCCTGTTCCCTGTGACCCACTGGCTTGCCCCAGGGAGGGAGCTGTAGTCTGGATGTATTGTTCTGGCAGTTCCTGTCCTGTAACCTTCCTTCCCAAGGGACTCAGCACACCCCACTGCCCTGCAACATGACCAAAAGTGCATCCCTTGCATGCACACACTGCACACAGTCCCTGCCAAATGCCACGTGCACGTGGGAATGTGTGTGTGCTACACATATCTGCAACATGGTACGGGGACCACCTTCCTTTATGTTTTTTTGTTGAACGTTCTCCCACCATCTTGAGTGAGTGCGGCCGTATTCCTTGTTGTAGGGTGCACACGCTCAGCAGCACACCCAACAGCCACAAGTCTAGATGGTTTAGGTCAGGGAACCCACCGGCATACATGCCACAGCTCTTTGCCGATGCATCTGATGAAAAGCTGAACACGGGGCCGGGATGGTATGTATCTCGGTCTACCTCCATCATGGAGCTAGTTACGTGTCTGGGCTGTCTCTCCAGAGCAAAGGGCTAGGAAAGCACCCCTATGTCCTACAGTGTGATACAGCTCATGTGGCCCACTGTAGCCAAAAGGTTGGGCACCACTTTATTACTGCTTGAAAGCTCGGTATGTGCCATCTCTCAGAGCTTTGTCAGATAAGTGAAACCCCAAAAGAACCCTGGTGCAAAACCACATGTGACCATGGGTAGGGTTATGATGACTACTGTAGTGACTTCAAGTGGCCAGTGTAGGAGATCTGGCAGATCTGTTCTTCTCACGGTCACTTTGTTGGGCCCCGAGTTCCATGTTCCTCTGAAGAAACCATGCATTGCAATTAGTTTTCTCTCAGGTATACCACCCTGTGTCCACCTCAGCATTCAACCAAGTTAAGTAGGTTGGTATATTCATTAGACACATCACTGAAATGATCAGCAGGAGCACAGCTTAAAAAATGACATTTATATTGTCACCGTTACGATTTAGAGTCAATGCCTGCTATAGATGAAAAGAACTCCTGCCCCTGCTAGACTTATATCTGCCCTACCGTCTGTAGATGGTTTTGCATCCTCTTCACATTTGGACAGTTATCATTAGCAACCCAAGTATTAAAAACTTTTTAAATGAAATCTTGGATTTCACTGCACAGATCTGTGGCAGAGTCAACTCAGTGACAAATCTGCAGCCCCTACAAAGGAGTAGAAGGAAGCTGGGGTTCTTCAAACTTCAAATTTAGAAAAGATGGTTCGAATAACACTTCTAACAAAACAAACCGGGTTTCAAGCAACATAGATTCAGTAGACAGTCTTAAAATCAGCGAGCAGAAAGCTTTAATAACTTCCCCAACCACTGTTTTCCTCCTTGCATGAAAATGACTCATTAAAAGGACACATCAAATTGCTCTCCATGTCTGTGAAAGCGAACACCAACACAACTGGAGAATTTGCTAAACTGTTACATTGAGTGCGATATATAACAAGAGGGCTAGGACGCTGCTGCATTAACATGTGGGAGATGTCAAGAGGAAAACACAAATGTCGATGTAAGAATGGGGAGGAAATTTGAATTTGCAATTATGCTGTAGATTTTTTTAAACAAATGTTGCAGTTTGTAAAGCGGAAAGAAGCCTAGTTTGGTGCTCACAATTTTCAATATAATTTTAATGTAAGTATACGGAATGTTTGGTTTCATGCTTTTGGTTTGTTTAGGTTTCGTTGTAGTATTTTTGCCCTCCGTCCTAGACAGAGCACTCATGACATTCATCTATCTCAGCTGTTGTGAGAAACAGAACCACATTTTTAGGCCCACGTATTGATAAAAAGCGAGGCTTTATGATTATATTCAGTGATTATAGACTGTAAATATAGAGATTTCATAGCAAAGAAGTCCTTTAAATGGAGTGTCATATTAATCACAGAAAATAACTTCTACCCATCCTTCTGTAGGCAAACCCCTAGAAGAGCCAAGAGTGAGAAAACTGGGCTGTAAAAGGAAGAAAAAAAATCTGCCTCTCTCTCACAAAATCACAAAGTCCCAAAATCACAATGGTCTCTTTTTTTGGCTGGAAAGGGAAGTCCCACCGTGCTTGGGTTTGGGGCAAGGGTAGGAGCATGACAAGCACATCTGGGAGTGCCATTACTTGACAGCCCAATGCTATCAGAGAACGCACATCAAACTGCATGCACGGTGCTTCCCTGTCCTTTGAAAAACTGCCATCTAAATCACGTAGCAGTGGATCAGGCTGAGGTTTCGCTTTCTCAAGCCCAAAATATGTTTCCCCTTCAAGCATGCAGAATTGATACAAAATACAACACTATTTCTTTGAAAGAGCCACAAAGTACTCCCATTGCTCCGCAGACGGAAAGGATGAGCATCTCCCAGAGTCTGCTCCACAGGCTGCAGGGGGAGACTTCTCCAGTCCTCCTCCTTGCCACCTACCCTCTTGGGGACTTTTGTTTCAGGCTTTTGGTCAGGGAAAGGTGGGTGAGCTCCCAAGGACCTGAAGATAGCTGGAATCAATAGGAAGTCGTGCAAGGGTCTCTCCTCTTGAGAGCATTGAAGGAGTGTATTTATGGACATTATTTCACACTCCATTAGAAAGGTGTAAACCTTGTGAAACTCAGTGCAGTTATGCCTTATTACTATGTCTAGCTGAAAGCAGCATTTGAATCGATGTTTTACTAGAAAAGGCTGTTTACTCTGATAATTAAGGAGAGTCGAACAGTTAGCCTATAAATAAGAGCTGTGCCAGTCAATTCAATAGAAGATCTCATTTTCATAAGGGATTCAGGTGGAAGACTCTGCATGCTATTCTGTTTCAGAAAAGAATCTAGTAATACTGCATTTTTAAAAAAGAAATATTGTTTGAAGCAAATATTTCATTAATTTGACCTATCTGTGATAACATTTTTCATGGCACAATAATACCAGTGAATTTTACTACTTGCCAAGGGAGGCATATTGCTATCAGAATGCGTCCTGAATGTGTTCAGCTAGTTCAGCTCAAAGGAAACAATGGAGCTTATAGACATGGTAGGCTACCATTCAAATTGGCAATGTTCCCGTTACAAATATTCCTTCCTTTGAATATCTCTTGCCATCCAAGTCCTACATGATGCATATAATTTAAGCGTTCTCCTTAATGAATCACAAATGAAGAGCAATGTCTGCAAGGGAATTTCAGGGGAGGTGTGGGTCGTATCCTGTGTTACACTCAGCGAGCATCTCCAGAGGAGGCAGCAGGAGTAGAGGCCTTGATCCAGAGACTCTTGGTGGGAATATGACCACGGCAAGCTTTGGATCTAGCCCAGAGAGCGCACAGCACCTCTCCAGAGGTGTTCAGCTGCTAGCAGGATAAAGCCTCAGCTAAGTGTATATAAAACTAGTGGCCTTTATACGGTTTTTGACATTTAAGGGCAGTCCTGCAGAGCTTGACAAGCTGAGCTTTGCCTGATTAAAAAGCATGGGATGGGACCCTAAATTACTGAAAAAAAGATGTGTATTGTTATATATTGCTACTATATGTTTTCTACAGTTTGTATATGAGAAAGTATGATTAAAAGTCGATGAGAGACTGTTTATAAATTTTGATTGCTTCATAATTTTAACTCTGAGCAACATTTTTATCATAATTATAGGCTTTCTTAAAGCATTTATGCAGATTGTTTTATTCAAAAGGGGTTTATTCCATATAAACTCCACTCTTTTATCTCTCCATAAAATCAGTATGTGAATTCCCAGCAACCACAACTCCACTAGACAGTCATCACATTAGTAGCAGAGATATTTTCAAACAAGGCAACATTCCTCAGATGTTCTGAACATTATTTCCCACTTTCCCATTCCAGTGAGTGTCATGGTGGTAAATAGTAGTAATAATCCTTAGCACATTTGTTACCTCTTTACCTCTCTTTAAAAGTATTAGCAAGTTTATACTCGTAATTCCTCTGTGATGTTCCTGATAATTCCTACTGGATTATGGTAGCCAGCGTATCCGTGGTTCAGTGGAGGCTGAGGGAGATTAAGTCAGATATCTCAAGCCTTCAGCTCAAGGAGACTTAAATCCGGGGATTTAGATGCAGAGCTTCTGTTCATTTCAGTGAGAATTTTGTGTCCAAATATCCTGGATCCCTGCAAATATTGAAGTCTAAAGGACTTACCCAAGGACCTCAGGCTGTTTCTTAATCATTGTTAACATTCCGTTAATTGCATGGTGTGAACTGCTTTTGTGGTCTGCAGCAGGGAATGAGTCCATGGCTCCCAGTTCAGATTGGTTCATGTCCATGTTGCCCGTAAGGAGAGGGCTCTGGAGCAAACCGTCCTCTGTCCTTCCTCCAGGTTTCCTCACAAAGGATATGAGACATCCATCCCAGCCAAAAGCCCAGGCTTTCTGCGGTGGGGACAATCAGGGCATCAGGACGCTTGGGTGAAGCTTGAGGCAACAAATTGACAGCACAGCTGGACCTAATGTAGCAGAAAAGCAATTTAACCCACTGGATGAATCAGTGGCAGTCCTGATAATACAATTGAGGAGCCCAGCAAAAGTGAATCATCTTCACCAGAAGAGGAGCTGAAAGGTCTGAATAGTTTCATAGCAGTCACTGTCTCGGCAAGCTATGCCTCCATATGGTCTTCTCATCCCGATGACCCGAGAAGACACTTCTCCAGCACTGGAACACCTATAGAGTTAATAGAACAAAATATATACCCTCTATTTGCACATACAGCTAGGGCATCAAATGGACAATGTGCTATCACCTCCCCCAGGAAATACAAATATATAATGTTAAACGTATATAAAATCAGTGCAAACATTTTTGCCATCGCAGTAAAAGTTAGACCTTTTGGTACGTGTGCTTGGATGCCCAGAAAGAAACTGACTTCTTAAAGTCGTAACATGTTCTAGTGGGCTCACTAGTGGTGACGGAGTGTCTGAATGCTTCATTCACCAATGAGGAGTGTGAGTTTTCCTCAGTCTCTTTGACAAGCCACGAGGCCTGACGCTAAACCATGCTCCATTTTACAGCACTACCTTCAAGTTTAATGACTTCCTCAAATGACTGGATCACGTCGCAGTGGGATGACCTGATCCCCACCCCATACTTTCTACTCACAAGGCACTTGAAAAACTGATTTGCGCCTCAGTATTGGAACGTATGTTCTGCACTTGAATGGTTCAGACTTCAGACCCTATTCAAAGGGAAAGCAAATGACCTAAAAAAACCCCCCTAAGAAAACAATTCAATGACTATCTGCTGCTCTAAAATGAAATGAGACAATCAGCACAAACAGGGTAAATACTGAGTTCTGTGCAGCAGTGCAATTAGATTTCACCTGTTGATTTTTATAGATTGCAGCCTGCATGTTACAGGTCTTGTAGCTTCCCTCTGATTTCCCCCCAGCATAGATCAGGCATAATTCCACTGCAGTCACAGGAAGCAAGCCCATACAGTTTTAGCGATCTTTGGGTTTCCTATCTACAGCACAAGTCCCATGTAATCCTTAAACAGTAAAATCACAATCATCTTTATTTCCATTTCCCATGTTATTTTAGAGTCATTTTCCAGGTCTATCATCTGAATTTGTGCCGTAATATTTCCACCCTGAAAACATACCAATATTAACGTTTGAAGTATGGGAATAAATACAAGTTGAGTGCCTGGATTTCTGATGACACTGCAGCTAGAGAGGGTACAGATCTGTATTTCAGAGCAATTTTAGGACAGTCAGATTGTCACTGGACTTAATTTCAAGACTTAATAAACTGCTACATTTGAGAAAAACTATTCACCTATGTCAGTTATATTTTTACTTCTGAGGCTCAGAACCGTTTCATGGCAGTATGCTGAAAAAGGGACAGCTGTGTCTGTGTTGGAAAGCAATAAAATCCTCATACAAGTATACCGGTAAAAAAAAGCAGTCACATTAAAGGTAACAGAGTGCCCATTTTTAGGCGGCAAGAGGAGTATTTTATTATCGAGCAAGAATATCAATAAATATTTTTTCCAGATTTGTTGGTCATTTTCTTGTTTGAAAATAAGGGTCATGGTTTTACCATAGCCTTTCTCTGCAGGCAGATGGGCTGGATAATAGCTACAGGCATTTTTCTGCGTGAGGGAATTGAATAAAGACTGTCCACGGCCCCACTCTAGAGCCAGGGACCGGCTGCAGAGCCAGCCTGTGTGTTTTAACAACCTGCTGCACACCGAAGTTGCAGCTACAATCGACTTACAACAACTCGGAGGCGATTGTTCCAGAATAAAACCTGATTTCTTCTTCCACGATTTTACCCGATGCTAGGCTGTAGTTGGCGTTGTCAAGGCATGGAAGAAAGCTTACCTCGGGGCTGGTGCTTGTGACCCGGGGAGTCCTCAGTAACCTCGGCCTGGAGCACTCCAGGCAGCACGGGTTGGGTTTTTTTACTTTTTTTTTTTTTTTTTAAATCTGAGGTTTCCGATCAAAAAGAGGCAGCAACTTGCAGGTCAGTCCCGAAAGCAGCGTGTCTGCTGTGCTGACCCAAGAGCCCTGGCAAGGGCTGGGGGGCGGCTCTGAGCCCCTCTCCGAGAGCCCGGGGGTGCTATCTGCAGCCCCGGAGCTGCGGCCGGGGGCTGCTGCCCGCCACCCGGCGCGCACGGCGGGGGGACCCTCCCAGCCGCGCCGGGCGGGGGGCTGCGGGCGTTCCCTGCTCCCCGTATTTTCTAAACACCTGAAGCAGGGTTAGCTAGCGTCCCAGGCACTCATTGTCGTTCTCCAAATGTAAGGTTTGAAAGCCTCTGCAAAACAACAGACAGACAAAAACCTGCAAGGAGGAAAACGCTGTAATCAAGCAGCAGAGATTTGGGGGTTTGGGGAGGAGCGGGGGGAGAGCTCAGATCAAATTCCCTGCTCCCCGTATTTTCTAAACACCTGAAGCAGGGTTAGCTAGCGTCCCAGGCACTCATTGTCGTTCTCCAAATGTAAGGTTTGAAAGCCTCTGCAAAACAACAGACAGACAAAAACCTGCAAGGAGGAAAACGCTGTAATCAAGCAGCAGAGATTTGGGGGTTTGGGGAGGAGCGGGGGGAGAGCTCAGATCAAATAGGACTTCAGGATAGCAGACGGCAGACTGCGTATGATCAATAATCATTCCGTGTGCATTCCTCTACTCATTTAACATCAGCTAGGACCGTGCAAATACTGCAACTGAGTACTCGACAAGGAAATCAGCTGAGCGTGTGTTTAAACTACCGTTAATTATTAATATGAACAATTCTTTTCAATTAAATGTTTCATTTAATCCGCTCATGTGGACTTGTTTAGGAAGCTACATGTTTAGCTTCCAAAACGATAATGTGGGTGCAGACTTATTCTAGGGAATTTGATACCATACATATAATACCATTCGCGCGACGAATTACCATCTTTTCTCTTCTTGCTTCGTTCTAGCCAACTGAGGCAACGAACAATCTTTGGTATAAATATTTATGACATTTTTTAGATGTTCAAAGGAAATTTGTCAGGGGGGGTCCCTCGAAGCACAGGGGAAAATCACATCTTGGTAAAGAGACGAGTCTTGGAAATGTGAGTTCAAAAGGAAAAGCAGCTTGTATTTCGAGTAGTAACTTCCGAAGAAATGAACCGTGACTAATATTTTTTCCTGCTACCGCTCCTAATCTCTCTTGCCGTGTCCTAGGCGGGTGCCTGCCACCCTTTGCAGCGGGTCTGGCAACCTCCTTGCACGGTCCTTCGCTCACCCTACGCAGGCTGTGGTTGTGCAGCTGGCTGCTCGCTGCGTTTGTGGTCTTTCCTTCCCCTGCCGCCCTCTCCTGAATCAAACCCCTCGGATCCCGCTGTAGAAAACAGTCCCTGCAAACTCGGACCCTGACAAGCCCGTCCATCCTTCCTTCCTTCCTTCCTTCCATCCTTCCTTCCTTACTTCCTTCCTTCCTTCATTCCTTCCTTCCTTCATTCCTTCCTTCCTTCCTTACTTCCTTCCTTCCTTCATTCCTTCCTTCCTTCATTCCTTCCTTCCTTCATTCCTTCCTTCCTTCCATCCATCCTTCCTTCCTTCCTTTCCTTCCTTCCTCCCTCCCTCCCTCCTTCCTTTCCTTTCCTTACCTTCCTTCCTCCTTTCCTTTCCTTCCCTTTCCTTTCCTTTCCTTACCTTCCTTCCTCCTTTCCTTTCCTGTCCTTGCCTTTCCTTTCCTTTTCTTTCCTTTCCCTTCCTTTCCTTTCCTTCCCTTTCCTTTCCTTCCTTCCTTCATTCCTTCCTTCCTTCCTCCCTCCCTCCCTCCTTCCTTTCCTTTCCTTTCCTTTTCTTTCCTTTCCCTTCCTTTCCTTTCCTTACCTTCCTTCCTCCTTTCCTTTCCTTCCAGCTCAGGTTTGCAAGAGCGACGGCGAGCTGAGGAAATGAGGAGCCCCGGGTTTTCAGTATATACGGCAATCAGCCCCTTTCAATGAGCCATCATATTTGTCCTTAATTTCGACTTTCCCAAGCACTGTTCTCATATTCCACTGTTTGAAACGTAGGAAGATTTAGCATAATTTGGAGGTCAGATTTCTAAATAAGCCTACTTTAAATAACAAGCCCACACGGGAGATTGTCAGTATCTCTATTTTGTATACAGTTTACACACTGGCACCGCTTTTTGAAACCCTATATGTGGGTTAAAACTCAGTTTTACAACCCCCATTTATATGAGATGTAGGTTTGACATCTGTTTGCCAGAGTGTTTTGCACTTAGCCTAACACCCACTATTAAATGACAAAATTGTGGCAGGCTGTCAAAGCCAGCTGACTGACAGCTGCTCTACTTTACAAAAAAGCCCCATTCAAATATTTGCAGGGTTTGAAGCTTTCTGTAACGCTGTCGCCATTCTCCCCGTTATTTAGCATGTAAAATATAAGTCAAAGTTTTAAAGCTGCTTTCCAAAATGTTGCCATTTTTCCATATAAAAAGAGCGAGCGGTGGTTGCTGGCGGGGGTCCAGCGCCAAACGCATTGGATGGGTATTTCGCTGGGTCCCCGCGTTCCTCCTATCTGCACAAACCCGATAAAACTGTCATTTAGCAGCGTTTCTTAATATTGCAGCTAATTAGAGCCGGCGTGTTATTGAAGTGAGAGCAAAAATCCACTTAAAAGAGAGGGGAGGGGGCAAAAAAATGAAGGGGGGGACACGGCTAAAACGTTTCTGCGCAGGCAGAGGAGCGCAGCCGGACACGGCGCATAGCGAGACCCCCCCGGGGAAACGGACGGGCTCCGGGGAAGGGACACCGAGGGCATCCTTGCACCCCCGTGGCGGTGCCCCATCCTGCCCCCACCTCCAGGGGTCCCTCTGGGTATTCGCCAGCCCAGGGCGGCTCTGGAAGGGCGTGCAAGGGACGGCGCTGATGGAGGGCGAGCGCTGTGCCTTGGCCGAGGTCGCTCCCACTTCTAACCCCACTGCTGGGGACGTAGGATTGAATTCAGGTCGTTAATACGTGCCCGTCCGTTCCCCTGTTCCCCCTCCAAGCGCCAGTACAGGTCTGTAAATGGCAACGGTGGTTTAAACTCAAAAGCCAATTGCTTTTTATTCCGAGATGTCTAATGATTGTATGTGACTGAGCAAGGCAAAATAGCTGGCGAGGTAACAACCTCTGCATGTTAAGAAGTCTTTGCAGCAATCGCTGCCGTTTATTTGAACCTCGGGTGCTTTCCGCAGCCTTTGCGAGGCAAGCGGGGCTCTAGCTGTCAAGCGAATCGGAGGCTAATGTTAGGGGGGGGGGTATCTTTTCAATGAGGACTAGGTCCACCCCCCATAAAAGAAGAAGGCACTCCGGCGATAGGAAGGCGACCGTCCCCAGTGTCCGTTCCAAGCGCTCTGGCCCCGGCGCGGCCGGTCCCCCCGCAGGGTAAAGGCAGCCACGACCCGCCGAGCCGCCGCCGCCGCCGGCTCCGGCAGCGGGCAAAAGCATCCCCTTCTGCCCCCCTCCTCCCTCCCCGCCGCACACCTCCCTCCTCCCGGCACACGCGGGCAGGCACACACCCTCACGCAGCCAGAGCGGAACAGAAAACGGGTTACTCTCAGCTTTACCTGGAAATCTTTAGCTGATTTGTGTCCATTTTAATAACCTCTATCGACTGTCTTTCCTAGAGCGGTTGTCATGTTGATAGAAAGGGACTGGAAAAGAGTATTAAGGGGAAGGGGGGGAAAAATGAGGGGAGGGGGGGGAAAAATGCAGGAAGAAAACTAACGGCGCTGTCTAGGAAAGGGGAGGTTATCGCAGTGAGCGGTACAGGGCGGAGGGGGTGCGGGCCCGCTGCGGGGACCCGGGGCGGGGAGGGGGAGGCTGACAAAGCCCGGCTCCATCCCGGGGAAAGCGAGGGGAGGCAGGGAGAGAGGGGGAGCGAGAGGGCGGAGGGGGGGATCTGAGCCTCCCTGGGAAATCCAAGTTTATTGTCAACAAAGGAGGGTCTGGCCGGGCTCGGAGC
>NW_008795029.1:2437477-2438094 GCF_000699145.1 Aptenodytes forsteri
CAGCACCTGGGGGTGGCTCTTCCCCTCCCGGAGGCATCTCCCCCGGAGAAAGGGGCAGGGGAGAGTGGCCCAGCAGGAGCGGGGAGGGAGAAAAGGCAAGGTTAGAGGAGAAAGTGCGTGTGAGAGAGGGAAAGGGGAAGAGAAAGAGGAGGAAGGCTCCGGGCTCCACCTCCCCGCTCGGCGCGGCGCTCCAGCTGCTCTCAAACCAACTGCTCAATTCTATTCACTGCCGCGACGGAACAAAAAAGTGGCTATTTATTAGAATACTTGTTTGGCATTGTTCGGTGCCACACAAAAGGCGTTTCATTATGTTGGGGTGGGGAGAAAAGCCCCTCTCCTTTTTTTTTCCCCTTTTCCTTTTCTTTTTTTTTTCCCTTTTCTCTCCAGAGCGAAACAATAACTTGAAATTGTCTTTAAAGTCTTTTCTATCAATAATAAATTTCATTTTCTTCTCTCTCTCCCGCTCTCCCGCTCTCCCCCTCTCCCGTGCAGGGTGTGTGTGCGTGTGCGTGTGCGTGTGTGTGTGTGAGGGGGAGAGAGAGAGAGCGAGCGAGCGAGGGAGCGCGGATGGTGAGTGTGCGTGTGTCGCCGGGCACTCGTGGCTCGGGCACAGCCGC
>NW_008795029.1:2438648-2439252 GCF_000699145.1 Aptenodytes forsteri
TGTGACTGACCGGCGGGCTTGGCTGTAGTAATACTGCCAAAAAAAGGGAAATCAATAGGCAGAGCAGCCCTCAGCTATTACAACTAACGCCTGCTTAATCTCTGCCCCTCGGAGCCAGCATGCACATGGGCTCTTAGCATTGCTAATGCGGCCGGGCTGAGCCCGGCTCCATCTTCCCGGGGAACGGGGGATCCCCGGATCCGGACCCCTGTGAAGGTGACAGCTGCCGGGACCTTTCGACGGGGAGGCTGTGCCCAGCCTCTCGAAGTAAAGTCCCGGCGAAAAGAAACTCCCGGGGCTAAGGGCTACCAGGGGCGGTCCGACCCGGGGTCTTACCCTCCCTCCCCAGCTCCAAGGTGGCTGTACGGCTTCCCCCTATTGCCATAAAGTATCGGGATGCTTAAAAGGTGAAATTGATTTTTCCTTTCTTATTTGCCGGTGGTGTTTGGGGTCGATCAACAGGCAATGGAGCAAGGCTGTGCATCTATCGATCAGGGAGGGGACGGGTTTTGGCTGAATCTCTTTTCAGAAACAGGTGTTTAAACATGATAGCGGCTCCAGTCAATTAACCCATTAAAAACCCGTTTTATCGCATTGATTCCCG
>NW_008795029.1:2439839-2441441 GCF_000699145.1 Aptenodytes forsteri
CCACCACCACCCCCACACCCCAGCACCTTTTCTCAGGTTTGCCAGTGATAGCGCTATAAAATATTTATTTGCTAAAGGCGTCGGTAGCCGCGCTGTTATCCCGCCCTACGGTGACTACCAGGGAATCCGTGTAAGGGCGGTGTGAAGTATCGGTCAGTGACCCGGCGAAAAACAGATCTGTGAAAATCACCCCTTTTCCAAAAGGCAAATAAGCACCGGACCCCGGCTCCGGGCAAGTAGCCGGTACCTCCAGCTGGTGGGAAGGAAACCGGGTTTTTCTCCTCGCCTCGCTGGGGTCCGTTATCCGCCTTCCCATGGCCAGAGCGCTGCACTGGATGGAGCAAGAGGATCATGTATTTCCTCTGGGTGCCTTTAATCTCCAGACTAGCGGTCTGAGATCATTTAGATGTTTCTAGTTTCCCCCTTGTTTTTGCTGTTGTCTGAAGTAAGCACTGGATGCGACTGAAAAGGTTGGAAATCGTGTCAAAGTGATGTTTTAATGTCATTGAAAAGTGTATTAAAGGAGAAGATGTAATTTGTGTGGGATGTTTCGATGAAAGGAGAGATTGGAGTGGATGATACTTTCGCTCTCCTGTGAACCTCATGTCATGTTTATATTGAAGCCTGCGTAGCTAATCTAATTTGCAATAACAGGATGGCCTGCGAGGAAGAAGCTTCTATATGATTTCATTTCTTTCTGTCCTCGTTTATTTTTTACACAAATTCATTCTGACTTGCCCTGAATGATGCCTCTGCAGTTTTGGGGTAACTGACGAGGATGCAAACCAGAAATATTTCCTTTATGGTGTTCTAAACCCCACTTCTCCAAGCGATGCGCCACAGACATAAACAGCCAGGTTGCCGTGCTGTAAATGGGACGCCGCACTTTGGCTTGTGAAGCTCTTCTTTCGTGACTGACATTTCAACAGCGCAATTTTAAAGATTAACTTCGTAATAACTCCCGTGTCGTCCCAGTCCGCCGAGCTCTCCATCCCCGCAGCTCTTCTTTTTTCCTTTAAAAGTTTGCCGTTACAAAACTGTACATTCAAAATATTTTCCTTATAGTAGAAAGTAAATTGCTGGGTAGATGTTTTTTGTCTACAGGGGCTCTCGATTAACACATCTTGTAAAAAGTACAAAGTCTGGCCATCCCCTTAGATGGAAAACTCAAACCCTAGAAAATAAGACAGTGGAAACTCTCATCTCCCGCGAGATGTTTCGCCATCTGATTAGCACATATTCCCGGCGTGTGCCTTAGTAATAATAAAATAAAAAAAAAATCTGAACAGACTTGAAAATTACAATTTTTGTGTAATGTAAAAAGGTGTATAATTACAGGGGGTTGTGTCATTGGAATGTTATCAATGACCCGTTTAATTTTACTGTTTTTACTGACAAAATAAGACGAGGATAGATCACAATACCGACTATTCCTCTTTCGGAACAATGTTGTGCTGGAAGTCGAGCTAACGCGTAACATAAGCAAACATTTTAGAAAATGCTTCTGCCGGCAAAACTTCGTCAAGACCCGATTCTGCTTTCTCTACCGACTCGTAACTCCCACCGGACTAAGGATGGGGGGGGGGGGGGGGGGGGGGGGGG
>NW_008795029.1:2442512-2443334 GCF_000699145.1 Aptenodytes forsteri
CCCTTTTCCTTTTCCCCCCTTCCCTTTCATTCATAAACCTGGTGGCTATAGACGCAGCTTGAATATTGACGTCTCTTCCCCCAACTGCTCCTCCGTTAACCCAATTACAGAATTCATCAAGAACTGTGTTGAATTATCTCTTTCCATACAGTATCAGCATTAGCCTAATTAAAAGCTATAATGTCTGATATAATGATTAAATCGTTAGCTCTGCTGTAGGGAAGCAATATTTTGTTTTCCCTTCAATTAGAAGCTGATTGAGGTTTTCAGAGCAGGTCAGCTGTGAAATTTGAATTATATGTGTGAGTACCGTTCACAGGGTGAGCCCCTACTCGAAAGCTCCAGAGATTCTCCAAACGCTTTTACCCAGCAAGCCGGGAAAAGACAACAAAACACACAGAGAGCCTGTAGCTGATTTGGGACTGGGGCTGTAGGATCCCCCGGAACAGTGGTTAGTGCTGGAAAAGAAAGCGGGACTTTATTCAGGCGCCCTTTTTCCTCCATCCCATCCCGGGTGGGTAGCAGCACGTGTTCAAAACCGTGATCCCCCGAGACGCCAGGTCCCCGCGGCAGGAAGGGGCTTCCCCTCCCTCCCTTGCCTGCCCTCCCTGCTCCCTCCCTTGCTCGCTTTGGCCCAGGTGACGGCCCCCCGGCAGCGAGGGAGCCGTTTGCGTTTCGCGCTGGCCGAGCGGGTTTTGCAGTAAAGTGCCAGAGGAGCTGCAGGCGATCCCCCCCGCCCCGCGTTTCAGACGGGGCTGGCGAGGGATCGGCCAGCGTCTCCCCCGAGCATCTCCCCCGAGCATCTCCCCATGGCGTCTCCCC
>NW_008795029.1:2444266-2445173 GCF_000699145.1 Aptenodytes forsteri
GTCGGGATCTGCACCACATTTACCACGCAAGAAAAGCCCCTGTCTGCCTCCCGAGCTGGTTTTTACCGCCCACCGCCCCCTCCCCGGTCGATATACACCCCCCGGCCGCCGGGGAGCGAGGTGCGCCTGGGGCAGAGACAAGGGGGCTCAAGCCAGCAGCACGTTCTCCGCTCCCTGTCCGCGTTTATCCGCCCTAAAGCACCGTGTCCATGGCGGTTTGGCTTCTTTTAGGGGAGGGAAGAGGCTCTCGGTGTTTATTTGCCGGGGGGGAGGAGGGGGAAGCCCCACACCGAGAGAAAACGCGGGAAGGGGGCAGCCCCCGGGGGGTTGGGGATGAGCGGCTGCCCCCCGCAGCGGGGAAGGGAAGGGCAGCCTCGGCCGCGGTTTCCCTGCATGTGAGGGGGAGGAAGGCGGGGGTGCATCCCCCATTCCCAGGGGTGAGCGTGTGTTCCCACGGGGTCCGCCGGCTCGCAGGGTGCACGGGACTCGTCCGGAAAAGGTCGCCCCTGTCCGATTCGTCCCATTTATTTGTCAGTGGGCCTTCGGGCACCTTTATATCAAATTTCAGGGAAAAAATACCACTAGGGCTTCGGGTGGATAATGTGCGAGCCATGTCATTTAATCTCGCGGTTTTTACTCCTAATATCTTCGTTTGGCCATCCAAGTGGAAATGCGCCGTTCTGCAGTAACCTTTTCTCCCCTCCCCCGCCTCTCCTACCCCAACCAATTATATTTTTAATACATCATTTAGCAATCACAGCGGCCTCGCTTGTTTTGCCCCTCCGCAGATGTGGCAACCCATCAACTCGGGAAAATATCAGCCGGAACAGGCACGGGCCCGATCCCGCACCATCTCCCCCCACCCCTCTGTGCATCCTTAGGGCCGACCGGAAGGGAACAGAGCCCC
>NW_008795029.1:2445330-2446158 GCF_000699145.1 Aptenodytes forsteri
AAGTCTAATCCTAGCCCAGCGCCTAAAGCTGGTGCTTTGTGCACGGTGCGCGCTCCTCCTGCAGAAAACTTCTGGCGGTAATAACAGTAATTGGGGGAGCTGCGGCATGATTCCACACCTTGGACGGCCACTAGGGTCAGGAAAATTAACACTCACGGACCGGGAAAAGAGCAGGGATGCCGTGTGTCCCTTTCTCCATCTGGCGAAAGACGAGGGGGGTGGCGGGTTATGTGCGTGGGCGTTTGTGCGACCGACCGGCCGTTCCGATGGCTGCAATTAAAGATTACAGCGTGAATTTCAGTGCGGACCGTTTTCTCCCCTCTCTGAAATAACTGTAATCTACCTCACAGGGCAGCCATGGCACAAAGGTGGTCTTTTAATGTTTGCAGGGAAAAAAAGTCATACGCCTGTACTTACTCTATACAAATATAACACGTTCCCGTGTACCTTCGTTAGTCTCAGATGCTTTTAACTCCCCTGGGACTAAGTGCATAACAACCGCGTCCAGCCTCCGCCTTGCGCCCGGGCCTAGGCCTGGGAGCAGTTTTAATGCTGGGGAGAGCCGTCTGCCCCGGCCCGCCCAGGGGGCTCCGGGGAAAGCTCCAGAACGGGTGCAGTCCTGGGGAAAAGGCGTGTTCGGGTGCCGCTCGCACCGGTGCGGTAGCGACGAGGGCTGCCCGGCCCGGGGCGGACAGCCCGGGTCGCCTCAGCCTCCCCAAACACCGCTCTACGGCCGTCTAAGTTTCGGGCGCGCGGCGGGTCGCCTCACCCTCCCCAAACACCGCTCTACGGCCGTCTAAGTTTCGGGCGCGCCCGGCGGGGACGGGG
>NW_008795029.1:2446502-2446831 GCF_000699145.1 Aptenodytes forsteri
GAGAGCCGGGACCGGCGGACACCGCCGACGGCTCCGCACACTCCTCCCTCCGCGCCAAGTGAAGCAGCAAGTTTGCCGTGCACCTGTTTGAGCAGCTCGAATCCCCGTCGCCGCCGAGCCCCGAAAGCGATTGGCAAAAGGGAGAAAGTTTTCCGCCGGCGGGGTCGCCGATCGCTCTCCTCGCGGTTTTCTTCTCCTCCTCCTCCTCCTCCTTCTCCTCCTCCTCCTCCTCCTTTTTTTTTTGCACGGCGGTCGCTACCTAGATACAAACGGGTTTTGCCTCGCTCGCTCCCCGTCCTCCCGGGCTCCTCTTTGTTTGATTCTTTTCT
>NW_008795029.1:2448148-2451913 GCF_000699145.1 Aptenodytes forsteri
CCCCCCCCCCGCCCTCCCCCGCCTCTCTCTTTTTTTTTTCTTTTCTTTCTTCCTTCCTTTTTGTACAGAAGAGAAATGTTTTGATGTTCTTGTAATAATAATAATAAATAATAATAATAATAACGAGAGAGAAAAAAGGTAACGGTTGCTTTACTTACCTTTTTTTTTAGAAGGACTAGTTTATGAAACTAGTTTTAGACTGAACTTCCGTGTTTTATCGAGACTTTTTGTACAGTATTTATCATTCACCCAAGAGACATAGAGCGTTTATTTGCAAAAGAGGGGGGAGAGAGAGAGAGAGAAAGGGGAAAAAAAAAAACCGACGGGCGAAAAGACAAAAAATATCAGTAATAACCGCACAAAGTTGTAGGCGATGCCAACTTTTATACCGCGCGGAACCGCTACGATTTCAGTCACGGATCGCTTCTTGCGAAGGCTTTTTATTGCCTAATTAACTCGAAGTTGATGGGGAACCAGTTCTCATTTATTACTCATGTACTAAGGCAAATCCAAAACAACACTTAAAAGTTTTTTGTAGATGTTCTGGCGTTTTTGGTTTGTTTTTGTTTGGGGTTTTTTTTGGTTGGTTGGTTTTTTATTTGTTTGTTTATTTATAAAACTTTTTTTTCTTTTGGAGGCTGCAATGTTTTTTTTCCGGGTTTTGTAAAACTTTATTGTATCTGGATCTTTTTTTGTTTGTTTGTTTTCTCTTTGGTTTTGTTTCCTTTTTGTATCATTTCTTGTAAATGCATTGTGAAATAATTTTTATTTAGGCGTTACGAGGGAATTCAGATTGTGTATATAGTTTACTAAAAAGCCTTTCTGCTAAACAGAAATCCTAAGGATGCGTTCAATTTTGAGTTAAATAAATTTCAAAGCGGAAAAAGTCACCTGTTTTTTTTTTTTTTTTTTTAAAAAAACAAAAAAAAAAAATAGCCCAGCCATGAAAAGTTTCAGTACCTCTCGCTTTTTTTTATAAAAATAACAGCTATATCCCTTTTAACAAAAGGGATATAACTTCAATTCAACAGTTTTGTTTGTTTGGCATATGTGTTCTTGGGCAGTTAACTGTCAGCATTAACTAGCATGTTTAACTACTTTCCAGAATGAAGCTGTAAGTACTATATGCTATCAGTTAGTTTGCCAAGATTCAAGTTGTCTGTTCATTTCAAAGGGTTCTTTAATACTTTCTAATGTATGCAAGGACATTAGTATGCAGCTGTTTAGGAGCGCCAGTCAATGAGTTGGTGTGATCTGTGTTTCGTTTTTCGTTGCCTTTGAAAAATCTCTCTTCAGAACGTGCCAGCTTTTCCTATTCTGCAATTTGGCTTTAAAGATACGAGCCATAGCTCTGGAGCATTTTCATCCTGTGGGTTTTTTAATCTGGTGTGGCCTGCTATTTTATGAACTCTCTAAGTGCATTTGTGTAAATGCTTATTCAGCCCTCATGAGTTTATTCATGACTATATTGCTAAAGCATTTGGGAGTTCATTATGTTCATGCTTCCACATGAATGAAGTCGTGTTCTTTGAAAGTGGAGTTTTTAAAGAATTTTCTTCTTAATTTCCAAAGCTGTTGACCTACTGTTACGTAATTGTGCGATTACTACTTATGCAATAAAAGCTCAGCATTTGCATACCTTCTCGTTCAGCTGCATGCACTGATTTAGACTGCTGAATCTCCATTTTTTTTTTCCCCCTAGCTGTTGATCGGTACCTTTCGATATGCTGGAATTAAAAGTTTGCTGTAAACTTCGTCTGATGGCAGTAACGGCATTAAGCGTTGCATTTAAATATCATGCTGTAGCAAATACATTTTTAAATTAGTCATAACCGCTTGAACAAAAGGAAAAAAACAAAAAACCACTTTTAACTTCCAGGGCGGTAATGTCGGTCGCAGCAGGCTGTAGGGCTTTTTAAACCATCTTCTAGCGCTGGCGAACGAGTATTTCATCCATCCAGGAGCGGGGAAGTGTTAGCCGGTTAATGAGGAGCGCTTTCGGTCCGTGTTAGAGATTGCACTTTACCTATAATGCTGACATGTCAATTGCCATACATAACTCTTCGGAGTCATTTTGATAATTTTGTTTAAATCACTCATTCGTTAAAGTGAACACAAAATTTTCATGGAAGCTGTCTATTGATTCCAAACCATAATCTCTTCCCCCCCCCCTCTCCTTTTTTCTTTTTTTTTTATTTGAGCCTTTATTAAAGCGAGGTGTGTGCGGGTTCGGAGAGTCAGCAGGCTAGTTTTGGAAGTGCTCAGCATACAAACAGCGCACACAGAAAGCAGGAACCTGTGAGAAACCTTCTGCGGCGTCGGTTACCTCCAGCCAAGCACGGTCCTGTGTGTAATTTAAAATATTAATAGGCGTACCTTTAAATATGCAGAATGAGCTGAGTACCTGTTGAACTGTTTCTCGAAACGCGTTATCCGTCATGTGTATACGTACTCATACATATCTGTACACACTATAGATAGCATCATGACCGAAGAGAAGTGTATGTGTGTGCGTGCGTGTGTACGTGTGCACATGCAGACGCATATACATCTGATGCAACCCTGTTACGTGCCTTTTCTTTAAGGGTCATAGCTATTGAAAATCACATTTACCGACAATGCGGAAGAGAAAAATCCCGGCGAGACGATCCTGTATCGCTGAACACGGCTGATGGAACAGGCGGATCGGGGAGGTCAAGGGAGAAAAGCAAATAAACATCTGTGCGCGTCCAAACAACAGAAATACTAGGGGAAGTGCTTAAAAGAGAAATATTACGGCTCTCTAAATGAGCTCCTTTTAACGAGTCTTCCCTCCTCCCCTCACAATTTAGCGGCTCAATGGCGTTATGCCTAGAATAATAGGAATACCTGCACTTTCAACACAAGGGGATTAAACAGACCCAATCTCGGCTATATTCAAATAAGCTTCGAATATTCTCAGCCCGCCTTTCAAAGAAATACAATCCCCTCTGCGAATACCCCCCCCCCCAAAAAAAAAAAAAACCAAACACCCCCCCTCAAACACCGTAAGGGTAGGATTTTTTGCTGTTCGTGGTTTACTGGTTTGGCGGGGAAGTTTAATTTGAGTTAAACAATTTGAGTTACGTTTGGGTATACAAACAAAGTTAAAACAACTTTGCTAGGCAGACGAGTTGGGTTTAGGTACAGTAAAATAATTCGGTCTTCGGGCTTTTTGCTGTGCGGGTTATATATAAGAGAATAATTGAATATGCAAAACTAAGAATAGGTTTAAGCGATTTATGGTTTAAGTACATTACATCTAAAATTGTATGAAACGTTCCTCCTATAACATGATTGACAGAGCTATTAAAATCACCTATGTGGAAGAATTAAAAAAAAAAAAGCAGCTATCTCGTTTTCAGTAAAAGGAAAGAAAATCCAGGGAGTAAGGCGAAGGGGAGCGGGGCGGAGGTGCCCTCTCTGCGGAGTTAGGCTGCGTGTAGCGTGGGGGGCTTGGGGTCAGGCCCCCCCGCGGGCCGGACCGCGGGCCCCCCCCCCCCGCCGCCCACTCTGCCCCGGGAGGGGGACGGCGGCGGAAGAGCCAGGAGGACAGGAGGCACAGTGCGATAACAGGTTTGATCCGCTCCAAACTTCGAGCCAAAACGCAAACTTGGCCTGAACTCCACAGCTCTTTTCCCAACGATTCTCCCTTTTTTTTTTTTTTTTTTTTCCTTTTTCCCCTCCTTCCCCACCTCCCTCCTTTTTCCGTGCGTGGCTCCCTGAGCTCGTAGGAGTGGCGCTGGG
>NW_008795029.1:2451991-2452815 GCF_000699145.1 Aptenodytes forsteri
GGGGGTGCATCGACGGGATGGCTCCGGGCCTCTGGGAGCAACGGAGCGGGGGAGGGGGGGAACACATGAAATTGCCCATGAAGAGGGACGGGTCTAGAAATCTGCGCAGGGGGCCGTGAGGACGCATCCCCAACGCGCTCGGGGGGCCACAGCGGGGCAAGAAGCCCCCCGAGATGCCCCTTGGCAGGGCTGGGGGGGTGGGGAGGATCCTCCCTCCCAGCTGCGCCACATGCAGGCAGCATCAGGCCGGAGGCACCTGAACGCCTGACGCGGTTACAGCTTTTTATTATCATGCGTAAACTGCCACTGAAGGGGAAAAAAAAAAAAAAAAACAAACACCACCACCTCCCCAAAACACCACCCCACACCGCCGAAAACCAAACCAAACAGCTAATCTGAGCGTTGCTGTAGAGTAAAACGCAGCTGAAACACGCGAGCTGGCAGCTGCCCGTGGGTTTGATGCGTTAGCCGGAGGGGATGCGCTCCCGGGCCGGGCGCCGACGCCCCCGCCTTTCCCGGGGACTCACTGACACCCCCCGGCCCTTTTCTGCCCGCTCCCCCCGGCAGGCACCGGCTCTCCCCTTCCCTCCCTCACTCAGCAACACGTGGGGGAGCTCCAGGAAGGGGCAGCCCCGTGGGGGCGGGCAGCGTTCGAGTGTGTGTGTGTCTGTCTGTGTGTCTGTGTGTCCGTGTAAGTGTGCAGGGGGCTGATCTTGCGGGAAGGGACCTCCTCTCTAAGCAAGACCCCCGGGGGCGTGGAGCGGTGGACCTGTGGGGTGTTGCTTGCGGGGTGTGCGTGGGTCTCTGCGAGCTGCAGCCCCACG
>NW_008795029.1:2453843-2458514 GCF_000699145.1 Aptenodytes forsteri
AGCCCGGCTCGGAGACAGCCCCCCCTAAAAGTGTCGAGGGAAGCCCCAGGCACCTGCTGCCACGCGTGGCCCCGCTCTGCGAAACACGGCGCCGTCCCGCCCCGCTGCCGCCCCGTCTCCCCAGCGCCACGGGGACCCACGCGGCTCCGGGGAGGGCGGGCGCCCGGGGGCGGCAGGCAGGGACCGGGAGGTACCGGTCAAGATTAAGCGAGTCTCCGTGGGTTCGTGCTGAGGTTAGGGGTGGATGCTCCTCCCCGGGGGGAAACTGAGGTCTGGGGCAAGTGGTTTCACACGGCTGAGGGGGAGAGGAGTCGGACAGCAAAGCTTGGCTGAAAAGTCACGTCTGGAGAGGCAAGACCAAAAGGGAGGCAGAGGAGACGAAACAGAAAACGTGCCAGGGCACGGTCTTGCAGAGCTCCGAGCCGGACATGGAGGGGAGGGCTGGCGTGAACGGGGGCGGTTGCAGCGAGCGGCGTGGGGGAGCAGTGGGACCCGACCCCCGCTGCCCGGGCGGCGGGAGGGAAAGCGGAGATTATGCTATTATTATTATTATTATATGGGGCGGACAGGGCCTTGCCTGCCTGCCTGCCTGCTGGCTCCCGCCCCGCCGCGCCCCCGCCGCGCCTCCGCTGAGTAATGTCAGGAGGAGCCGTGAGACGGGGGCGGCCCCGACGGGGAGGGCGGCTGGCAAAGGAGCCGAGGCCCCGGGCCCCGGGTGTGCGGGTACAGATGCAGCGGGAGGCTGTCGTTAGCAGAGGTTGAAGGGAAAGCCCGTTGACCTTTACACGCAGCGAGCCATTTGCTGTTGGAGGAAACTTTGAGAAAGTGAGGACTCGCAAACCAAAGTTTGGAGACTCTCGAGGAGCTTTGCTCTAACAGCGGTGCGGTGTATGGAGCCTGCCTACACCGCGTGCCTGAGGTGGTAAGGGGTGCTAGCAGGCCACCTGGGAGTCCTTCCTAGTCCTCATGCCTAAAATCGGGACACCTCTAGAGATGCCTCTGTAGGATATGCCAGAAGTCAGTAGCAGCTGGCCGAACTGTGTCACACCGCTGTATGTGCCGTCAAAACGTCTGGAGGTACCAAAGGGAAAGGGCCAGAGAAAACCCCGTCCTTTAAACCGCCCAGAGCTGGTGTGGAGTGAGGAGCAGCCGCCCAGGGAAAGCGCGCTGGTCCCTGGCTTTGGGGTGGAACCGGTGGGGCCTTGGGACAAAGAATCCCCCGCGTCCTATTTACAAAGCCTTGGGGTGCCCCTGTGCAGTTTCATGCCTATCTTTCCTGGACGGTGTAATTCCCTGAAGGGAGGAGCCTTCAGAATGGCCCCGTTTCAAGAAAGTCATTCAAGTGCTGTAGCATGGCCTGTCAGGACGGGTTTGGGGGTAATATGCTTCATGCTCGGTAAAATCCCATTGTCCACGCTTTCAGCCCGGGCACCTCTCATTGATTTGGAGAAGACGTGTGCCACGGTTAACTGCGGCTCTTAGATAGAGTGACTATCCTTCAGAAACCTTCCAAAAAAGAAAAAAAAAGGGGGGACAATGAAACCGAGGAGAAGCAGGAGAGCATCTGGCGGTGGTCAAACAATTGGGCAAGTGCTAGAGGGCGAGCTGGGCTCCGAAGAGTGGGAAAACGCGGCTTCAGCCCGGGGCAGACCAGCGTGGGCTGAGGAAGTGCAGCCGACACGGGGGGGAAGGACCGGGGTCTGCAAAGTGTGCGTTTAGGAAAAGAATAGCTTTCACCGGGAGGAGGTGAAATATAGTTTACCAAGGCGTAAAACTCTCCATAGCAACTAGGAACTAGCGGTGAACAAAGGCACCATACATTTTGGGCAGTATAATTTACCCACGGGGGGGGTGAGGGTGCGGGAGGGGTGCGGGCGGAGTAGAGAGACGCTTATTTCCTACCCAGATATTGTCTCGCACAAATTTCAGAAGTACCGAATTCAGCTCATTCATTTACTCCAATACAGAAGAAGCGTATAGGAAGATTGTCTTGCTAAAACTGCTGGACAGTGGATAGTTCAATCCTAATCAGATTAGCAGAATGAGGTAACAGGCTCTCCAGGCACAAGCTGCTCAAGGCGGGAGGAGAGACCTAAAGCTCCAGGCACGGGAGTTCAAAACGAAGGATCGACAAGAAAACGCAATTCCGACCCGGTGCGGAAAGCTGCAGGCTCTGAAACCATGTACGGTGCCCCAGAGTTACGTACACCCCAACCATGGTCTCCCCCTCCTGCCTTACACACAGGTTAATATTTTTATCTTTTGGAAAAATCTTCGAGTTTTCACTCGGTCAAGTGTTCGGATTAGCTTTCCACATTACCTTTCGTTTTACCTGTACGTAGCAGAAGGCAGAAAGGGGCTTTGCTTTGGTTTAGGGTTTCTTTGCGGTTTTTTTTTTCATTAACCGTGCCTTCCTGCATTATCAGTCCTACCTTCCTCCAAACTGCTTTTCAGCCGCAGGGCAGGTGAGGGCTGCGTGTTTCCCCCCTCGACGTTAGAACGTAGAAAATAATGCGAAAAACAAGATGCTTGTACAACCGGGTCACTGTGAACTCGTGTATTTCCTACCTTGAAGGACAGTGAAAAAGAAAAGAAAACTAGGTGGGAAACGCCTTTTAAAACACACAGCTGTAGGGGAGATGAAGCCTGCATGTTTCAGGACGGAGGGGTCTGGAGGAGAACTGTGACTCTCAGATTCCAGAAAATAGCTCAGGAAGATGAAAATTCGCAAAATGAAAAGGAAATGAAGAGCCGAACAAGGGGAGCGTGGCGTTTAGCCTAACAAACTTCTCAGCGGTATGTCTTGAACTGCCATAAGGGTGAAGAGGAAATGATACAGGCATGCAGTCCATCTTCCAAATGGGGACTTTCCATGCTCTGGTGTCACATCATTACCTAAGTGTCTTGCAGAAAGAACAAAGAAATGAGAGCAGAACATGCATTTCTCCCCCCAAAAGCACTTCATCTGTTAATGTTCCTCTCAGTTTCTAACTTTCTAGCAAGGCTGAGGAAGCTTCTGCTAACCCTCCATCCAAAAATTCCATTTAGCGGACCAACTTTGGGGTCATGACGCAGGGACAAATACTCTCCTAATCGTTTTGCTTTGACTAGGCAGCTGCAGGGAACAGCCCTGCATGATTTTCCCGAATATAGCAACATCTTCTCAATTTTAGGAGTCGCAGACCAAAGCTCTCTAGGTAAGTGGGACAATCTCATCATGATAAACGTGCCACGGATCCAGATATTTAAGATAAGGAAAGCAATGAAATGGCGTTATTGCAGAAGACATCCTTGGGCGACCAAATGAGCCATTCGGAACAATTTGGTAGGGGCTTGCTATTTAGTTGTATTATTCAGTGGGTAGTTCCAGGTAGAGAAGCCAAACGTGTTCGTGCGTCTCAGGCATGTTTTCAATGTTCCGTGATGCCTAAATCATGTGTTCATGTATTCACAGTTACGACGGGTTCCTCTTCAGACGGCTGTATTTATTATCTATCTTAGAGCAGCCTTAGATGCTGAATAAGGGAAGACGATACTACAGTTGAAAGGTAAACTTATTTTCATGAGAAGGGCCAAACTCGGAGTCCCTTGTTCAAAACACGGTCTCTGCTCCTCAGGACGTTCTTGCTGACCTCCTTTAACCAGCAAAAGCTAATAGACATTAAAACAAAAACAAAAACAAAAACAACACAACCAAAAGTCATTCATCTTTAATAAAAATCTGCCAGGGCGTGGATAGCAACTGCTTCATAAATATATGCCATGCCGTCATTTACTTGGGAACATCCCATCATAATCTCCTGACGTTTGCTGGAGAAAATCTCTCTCCATACGCGCACGGTTGCGCACCAGATTCAGATGCCGGCGAGCCGAGGTGTCTTTTCGTATCTTTTAGTTTTAATATCACATGCCCATTGCCTAACAGGTAGAGGACTCGCTTCAGACGTGAAAATCGAATGACGGATAGAAGTATGGAGGCGGAAAATCAGAGCTAAAATTCACAGAGGATCGGGTTTGGCTTTTGTGGCGCGAGATATAATAATAAAAAATTGAAGGCAGGGCAGAAAACGTATTACAGAAGCTCCGTTCCCATTCTGTGAAACAGCCGGGCAACATCTGGAACGGAGTCCTTTCGCTCCTCGGACATCACACAGTAAGCACAGCCACAAAACACCTGGCGGGGGAACTTCGGCGTTCCCTCCGCCGCCTCGGTTAGCAAGAACACCCGGATTAGAGGGATTTCCAGAGTCTCTCTGGGGATGACAAACTGAACGGTGAAATGGTACTTTAAAAAACTCTTCGAGTTTTCGGTGGAAGACGACTGCCTTTTTCCTACGAACAAGAGAGAAAAACTCTTTTGCGTGGAAAGCGGGGGAGAAGGCAGCTGCGGAGGAGCCTCCCGCCGCCCTGCCGGCGGGGTCAGCCGCGCCTCCTGCGAGAGGGGCTGCTCATTAAAACCGGGTCAGGCTTTAGCGTCCGTTACTTACTCTGAAAATCAACCTGATTAGTCTAACTAGTTGCCAAACGTCATTTAATGAAGTCCAGGACCCGACTATCCTACGCGCCCTCCCCCGCCCCTCCCCGACAGCGCCAAATAGTTTCTTACAGAAATTGGTGCGAGTGGCCCCTTCCCGCCCTGCTGTGGCACTGCCACCCGGGGGACAGCCGCCC
>NW_008795029.1:2458640-2461877 GCF_000699145.1 Aptenodytes forsteri
GCGTCGCGGCGGAGATAACAGCTTCTTGCCCCCGGAGAGGGGACGCGGGACAAAGCCGTGCCCCGGACCGAGGTCAGGGAACCGGCGGCAGGCCGGACTGCGGGGGCCTCCACGCTGCACTTTCCGGAGTGGGACAGGCGGGGGTGGCCCCCGGCTGATTTTAGCGAGGGCTGGATCGGGCCCCCGGGGTTCCCTGGCCGGGGAGCCCGCAGGTGGCTCATGCGCAGGCACCGACTGCGCCTGGCAGCCCTAGACCTAGCCGTGCCCCAGAGGCTGTCGTGCACCACGGGCTTTCTCCTCTCCCGATTCCCTTCGCTTTTGTCCACTAGTGACTAAATGGCAACTCCCACGACCTGAGCTGCAGCCTGTCCGCTTGCCTACCTTCTTTCTCCAACGAGGTATTTTGGGTCATTTCGAGGGAAAGCAGCTACTTCCGGGAATTTGAAAAAGCACAAAGCGCTTTTAGAAACATTTTTAGGAAGCCTGTGAAAATGTTGAGCTTGGGACTGCAGTATTTTTGCCCATGCACAAGGCACAAAGTATGAACCAATTTAAAGGAATACCTCACAGAGGGAGAGAAATAAATCCAGAGTCATTCTGTGGTAAAACAAAAGGCCGGAAAATTTTCTCGTCTTAAACGAGTAGTCACTAAAGAAATACTTTTCCTTATATCAAATGAGAGATATTTTGAAGAGTTTTCCTAAATGAAGCGCCTCTGAGACGTGTATTTTCTGCTTCAGCAGCAGGGTTCTGTGTTTTGCTGAGTATCGTCCTACCACCAACACAGGAAAAATACAGCTACAGAGGCGAGGAGTGTTGACACACAGTTTAATAGCTAGTGACTTTCTCAAAGAACAGGTTATCTCCACCTGACAGCAAGATGCTAGTAGAAAATAACAGTAAGAATTTTGCCACCGTACAGAATACTTTCTGAACTTGTAAATAAGCATAAACTCAACAAATATTATTCTCATTTTGGAAACTTTACAATACAATTACTGCAGACTACTAAGATCATTCCACTGACCCTCGACTATACTACAGAGATATTGCCAAGCTGAATTCCCTTATTATTTCTCAGAGCCAACACTCGTTAAAAGGAGAATGCAGCATCCCTAATTTAAATGTCAGTTTTCCCGGAAAAAAAAAAAAGGAAAAAGAGAAAGCAAGAAAAAATGGGGAAAAGCTGTCTTTTAAAGTGAAAGATATTTGAGAAGTCTGTAGGAAAATGGTCTAAAGCTGACTAGACTAGTGTTGTCTCTTGTCCAACCTACAAGTCTTCTGCAGGTTATTTTTCTCTAGTACAAATGTAATTTAATCGCCGAGATGGATATTGTTTCACTTTCAGCTATCTGCTCTATTCTCCGGTCTCATTCTACACTAGATGATTACCTCACTGTCCTATATGCACAATTTAAAGGGAATTACCTATTACTTCAATTATTTGTTTCTTATCAACTGATGTTACACTACAAGGATTTGCATTGAAAGGACACAAAGAAAGAGCAAGTCATGGCACATTGCCAAATAAAAGAGTAATGTTCTGGTGAATTTAGCCTAAATAATTTACTGCTATATAAAAGTGGAAAAGTGGAAGGTGAACCCTTTGACCAATAAATCTCTTCTGCATGTGAAACCCTTATCTTGTCCCCTCCAATATATTCCACACTAGGAAGCCATCATCATTGGCTCTGGTTTGTTATTTGTAAACCTTGATCTTCTGCACTCGGTGTCCTAAATATGGATAATTAGCATCAGTTTATCACGCCTCTGCATATTTTCTCTTCTCTCCAAACATGCATGCTTCTATTGGCTGCCATTCTGTCACAGAAGATTATGGAGACAGATTGCAGAGAATGAATGTGCTAAACGAGATTAGGAAGGAATAGAAATAGCAACTTGGCCAATAAATTCCTCGTGAGAGCCTTATCATACAATTACACGTTGACTTGTTTCACACTCTCCCAGCCTCTTAATCCAACGCCCCCACCAAGAATAAAATTTCACTAATTTCTGAATTACTGCATATCCTCATGACTTGTCACTGAGAATGGTTGGAAGAAGCAACACGGTCGAAAATAGCACACCAAACTTCCAAACAGAAAAGAAACTTCACAGACAGAAAGAGACGTGGCTTTAAACCATTTGTGGGCTTATGGAGAAGTTCTGGTGCCGCCGCAGTTTCAAGGGTCAAGACTTCAGTATCAGACGTGTTGCTCTACGCTTTTACTCCCTAACTCTATCCATTGGGTGTCACGTTATCCTTTGGAGGGACTTGGGGATCAGAATACGATGCACTTGATGCCTCTGAACGTGATCGTCTGCTGTGCAATCAACTCCCACCGCTAAGCCCTTCCAAACTTCTCAGACAACGATGGTGAAAACGCTTACTGCCGTTACCGATTTCTTGGACATTCCTGCAAATGCGATAGCTGAGAAGACGCCAAAAACGTGACAGCAGAGTGAGACAAAATCCTGCTGAACTTACAAGAAACATCTACCAACTCCGTGGAGTTAGTTTTGTCCATTCTGCCGCGGGTATTTCAATGCGGACGTCAAGAAAACATGCTTTGCATGACGTCATTAAGAGGCATGGCAAAACCCTTCAAAAGAGATCACCTCTGGAAAGGCTGGAAGTCTCCATTTCCCCCCTTATACCAGCCCAGGAGAAGGACTTGCAAAAAATATTAACGTTATGGCAATGTTGTTTTCATTGTTTTAGACAGGTGTAGAAGAAGGACACAAACGGAATAAAAAGCCCCAAGATCTGAAGATAAAGCCTTGCTCAGTTGGTCTGTACTCATAGATTTGATGCCACAGTGCACTTGTCTTACAATTTTAGCAGATTTAAGGATATTTTGCGGCGTTTATTACCGCGAAAGGACTGCTTTAGAAAGCAGGATGTTTGTATAACTCGAGTAATTGTTTCCCCTAATAAATGCGAGTCTACAACCACATACAGGCTTTCAGAACCCGGATGAAAAGTATGACGAAGTCGTGCTACGTATTCCGCAGTTGCTTAGCGTCACGCCTGCCTGTGCAATCAGTGGCTGGGAAAGTTTTGAACGTAGCAGTGAAGGGGTACATGTCGCAAGCGTTAAGGATGCTCAAAATAAGGGGATTCCCCCAAGTGGGACCTTCCCTGCGCACTTTTCTTCGGGGTGGAAACGATCCAGGCGGCAGTGGAGCATCCCTGCTTCCCTCCGAGCTGGGGACCGCGGGGCGGGGGGCGGCGGG
>NW_008795029.1:2462093-2463896 GCF_000699145.1 Aptenodytes forsteri
TTTTTTTAATCTGCCCGCTGCTCAGGTTCGTAGTGGCGTCGGGCATGCATTTTTCTGTTGCTTTTTTTCCTCTAGATGGAAAACCAGACTGCAGTTGAGCGTCACCTTCACCCAGAGCCTTAAAACCATACCGTTGCAGAAATTACTGAGATGTTATAAGCCTGACCTTGTGGGATAGCAAGACAGCCCGCTACCTGGTTGCTGCCGCAAGAGCCTCTGAACGCTTGCGGTCACATAAAGTAAAAAATTAATACCGCTCCCTTATTTCCTTCTTCCTTTTCTTGTTATACACGTAGGCATGCATACAAATTCATATGCACGTATATCTATATGCATACACACTACACACACGCATATATATATATATATGTACACGCACATCACACACGCATATATATATATATATATGTACACGCACATCTCCCGAGTGAATCGGTCAGCTGCATCAGGGAGAGAGGCGTTTGCCATTAATCTGGGAACAAACCGCTAACCTCGGTGACTGGTATTTTAGCTTTTCTTTTCTCGCTTCCCTCAGTGCGGGGAGAGCAGTAAAGCTTGTGTGGACTGATTGTGAGGGGCTCTGCTGGAATTTGGCAGGCCAGGGGCTTGGAGAGAAGCCCCATGCTGACTCCTATTCAGTGGGCCAGTTTTCTGCGAGCTTTGGAAGTTTCACTCAGCCGTGCACTCAATGGCTTCACAAAGCTGATTACAAGCTTCAGCGCATTCCTGAAGGAGCCAAAAGCGACGCAGGTGCAAACGAGCCGAGGGAGCCCCTTATCCCGGTGACAGAATGGGACAAGCTGGGAAAGGCTTGGACCACACAAATCCAAGGCTCACCAGGCAGCAGCAAGCCTGCCTTGGGAACCGGGGATCATTATCCGCTCCATTCAGCGGGGACCCAGCGGCGGCAGCGGCACGTCCCGGGGCTGGGGACGGCTCCCGGGAGCAGCGCCGCTTCACCTGACATCCCTCCCCGCTCCCTTCGCGGCTGCCTCACGCATGGACCTGAGGTGCCCCTGCTCCCCCGAGCTGATTTCTACCCCGGCATCTGTTAGGCTTCAGCCCGACGCCAGAAGTACCTCGCCGGTTTTTTCCCTATTGCCCCATCACACACGAAAAGCCCTTCTTCCCCTCCCCCCCCTCCCCGCGTCCCTCTTCCCTTCCCCACATAAACACGGCGCTTAAGGGTCTGTCTGGAAATCCAGCACAGAAAACGCACTGATCCGAAATGGCAGGTTTCCCCCCGACTGAAGTTCTCTAACAAACACCCTGTTTTGAAGACTGCCTTTAATTCCAGAGAGAACCCACAGAAACCTCCCGCAACACAAACGCCTGGTGAATGCTTTCTGACTTCGTGAAAGCAGCCCACGGTCCCTGCCCTTCCTGCCTCCCCGGGGAGCGAGGGGGTGGCGAGGAGTCGAGGGGGGTCTCGGTGCCGGAGAGGGTGAGGCGTGATTTCCTTTAATTGGGGGTTCTCGGGGGGAGTTCCTCTCGCCTCCGCTCCCTCTCCCGCTTTCCTCTCTGCTAGCCCTTCCCCTCCAGCCGGGAGAAGGAGCCGCACTTTACTTCGCTGCGAAATTAATTACGGCCCTTCCCCGCTATCAATTACGGAGGAATCAGCCTTTCCTAGGGAGAGGAGAAATAATCAAAAGGCTTTTAAGGCTGGGGGGGGACCTCGGACCGCCGAGCGCATAATGCGGCAAGGGGACTGCCGCGCTTCTGGCCGCTGGTTTCATATGCAAATGGCGAGCTGCCTCCAAGTTATCATTATGGTTTTATTTTTTTTTTTTTAATGTTATTATT
>NW_008795029.1:2464474-2486388 GCF_000699145.1 Aptenodytes forsteri
CCTGGGGGGGGGGGGGGGGGCGGGCGGGGAAACCCCAAACCAACCTGGGACCGGAGCACAAGATGTAAGGGGGGGGACGACGGACGGACGTGTGTGTGAAACAGTGGAGAAGGGCCTGAACTTTGGGATAATTTTGAAGAGCCGGGTCCTGCCCAGCGCGCCTTCCCTTCGAGGTGCCCGTGTTGCAGAGAGAGGCACCCACCTTACAGCCCGCTCGCCGGGCGGGGGTCGGTCTTTAGCAGCCCCCGGGACCTTGTTGGCAATTCTTGTAAATCATGTAATTAAGCGTATTAGTCGCTGCAGGGGAAAGACGAGCAGCTAGGAGAGAATGCATCGAGAGATTAAACAGAAGTCGCAAACAGAAGTCGCGTGGCTTTGGGTCTGCTATACGAGGAGGAGAGAGTTCTGCTTCCTTCTGAGAATCACCATATTAGCACAATTATTGGCAATATTTATACTAGAGAGTGATCTGAACCCCAGGAGGGTAACGGAGAGTGCGAGAGAGCGAAACTGCTGTGGGAATATGTTTTACTGCTCAGATCCCATCAGTTCCGTTGGGTGTAAAGAAATTATAGCAAATTGTGCTGGAAACCCCTCCAGGGAAAACATACTTGTATGACAAAGATTTTGCCTTTTTGAGATGAAGTCAAAACATCGGTGTCAAATGAAACTCATTTTAGGGGCGCCGCCGTGTGTGTGTTTACTCGAGTACCTGGGCGGGGAGGGGGGGGGGGGGGGGGGCCCAAGGACCACCTCGGGAATCTGGGACAGCAGAAGAGTTTGCAACTTCTCCGGGGAAAACGAGGCGTGCTCCAGCCTCCCCCCGCTCCCCGCCGCTCCCAGCCCGGCGCCCAGGCTGGAAAACATCGCGGTCCCGCCCGCCTTGCGCGGTGCTGGCTAACAGCTCTCTTCGCACTTTGCATTTCTAGGAGGGTTTTTCACGTCGAAAGCGTTTTATGAACATTAACCGATTAATCCTGGCACTTAGTTACGGAGCAGGCACCGAGGAATTTCAAAACTCGCCTCTGTGATGAGCTTTATTTATTGTCGTCTTATGATTTTAGTCAGGACACTGTGATTTGCAAAGGTTTCCGATGGCACGGCTCCCATCTTAGCCGGGAGAAGGTGAGGTCTGGGACGGAAAAAAAAAAACAAACCAGAAAACCAAAAAACAAAAACCGCAACACAACCAAACACAAACCAAACAAAATACCGCAGCGAAACACACAAACCTCCTGTTACTCGTTTGTGTGTCAAGGCAGCGTATTTCCAAATACGATCAGTTTCTTAAAAAAAGAAAGAAAGAAAAAAAAAATCCTTTAACTGCTTCAATTCTCGAACTATTTCTCTTGCGCTAAAAGTTCCCAGGGCAGCTTTTTCTTATGGCATTTGAGAATCATCCCACTTCATCTCTCACCTGAATCTTGTCATCTGTGCCATCTTGAAGTGATCTGTGAACAATGCTGGTCCCTTGGACAGCCCAAGCTGGTCAATCAGGCAGAACAGACTATGCAAATGGAATGGAAAGGCGAAGCGATGGAGAACAGTGGCCCCCATTGTCTTGGGCATTTCAAAGCGAAGCCCAGCTGCAGCAGGCGTTGCTGTCTCGGACCCTTGGTTGCTACTCTAATGTCATCATTGCAAAACATCACATTTTGAAAACTCTACAGTCTGAATGCATGAGCAGCCCTCCGCAAAGATTTCACTTTGCCGTGACATCTTTCGAAGTCACCAAAAAAAAAAAAAAAAAAAAAGGGAAAAAAAGGAAAAAAAAACCCCAAACCCATAACAACTGGGGACTGGGATCCCAGCCACATTGCCCGCTCACATCCCTCAGTCCCTTTCCCTGTGCTCCTAATAACTGCGGCGCAGCTGACGCTAAACGCCTTTTGCAACCTTTTGGTGAACGCCTCGCCTTTCTTGTTGTTCTTAGAGTCGAATTGGATGATGATTTAAGTTGCATTTAACTTATTTTCTGTCGGGTCTCTTTCAGGCACTCTAATGAGCTAACGCCGAGGAAACGTCGCTGTGAGCAGGCAGTGGAGTATTTATTCGCGATCGCTTCCAAAACTTCAGATACGCGGGGCTTTAAAAGAGTCAGGCAATGCCTTTGCGAGTGATTAAACCGGCAGCTAAGCTGGGTATTTACGGGTCCGTTAGGAGTTTTTTTGAATACGCGGTTTCTTAGTACACTCATGCAGTTGCTGCTCCTAAATACTGCTGCCAGCCCTGCTCCAGCTCCGCTTCCCGGCACTGGTCCCAAAGTTAGCCCCGTCATGAGAAACGAACTTTCGCTGCAGTAAAGCTGAGGGCTGCCGGATGATTAATGTGCCTTTTCAAGGGACTAAATCATTGCCCATGTTTCACTTATCGTTCCTTTTCATTTTCTTTTGTCTGTAGGTGACATTTGTGATCACCATGTGGGGAGCAGAGGAAACTCCCCTCTCTTCCACCCTCATGTCAGGAGCCTGCGCTCAAGGAGCAAAGGTCTGTGCCACCGGTATCTTAAAATGTTGGGGGTTACCTTTCCCTCCTCCCCATCTCTTATCTCGCAGGAATTACTGAATCCAAAGCTTCTTCTCCAACAACAGCCTTACTACAGCGAGCCTAGAGAGATGGATAATGCCATAGCCAGCCTCAGACGCTGCCTAGCTCATAGATGGAGTGGTCACACATTTTAGTGGTCACCCTTGAGTGCGGACTATGTTTAGCGTTCACGCAGGAACAGAGAAGAAAGTTTCATCGGACTAAGAGAGCTGAGCTAAGAAACTCTTAATTACATTCTTTGCAGGACCAAGAATAATTCAGCACTTCTTTCCCGCTCCTTAAACCGTCTCTTTCCCTTTTGCTTGGGTAATGCATTCTGTAATAACGTCACATAAATTACAAAGGAAGCAAAGGATGGAATTATTAAAAATGAAAAAATTATCCACTGCGATTTGATTAGCTTCCTAAATTTAATTTTGCTCCTTTCAGAAGGCAGTGTGTGGGTAAGAAGGAAAAGATGAGAGTAACAAACAAAAGCGAAGAGAGGTTGAAGTGAATGGGGCAAATAAATTACTGCATAGGTGCCATTTCATCTTCTGGCTGGAAGTTTCTTTCCCCTCACCAAAGAGAGTTTTCCAAGGACAACTACTGGGTTAAAAGAAAACCAGTTTCCAACTACATTGGCCTCTTGGTCAAATGAGTAACAGCAGGAACTTAGACTGCTACCTGCTTCATACAAATGTTTCAGTAGAGATGATATGCACCGTAAGCACCCTTCCCTGCCAGGTGTTTGTTAACAGATGTCCCCAAGACTCTTTCCCCTATCAGTTCATCACCTTAAAACTTCACCTACTAGACAAATGGATCCCCCAAATCTATGTCCTAGGAGGTCTTGGGCATGCTTCAGGTACCCTCCGGGCCCCTCACTTGCTAACTTGAATGCAGAAACCCAGAGGAAAATCAATGTTGTGCAGCCAATGTCTACACAGAGGACAACAGCAATGCACATGGCCAGGGGCCAAATGCTCTGTTGCTGTAAATGGGTGCATCTCCATCTGGATCTCTGCTAAACTACTTCCAGAAAGAGGTTGTGAAGGAGGAGGATGCAGCGGCTTTCAAAGGGGAGCAGCTGCTCCGTACGCCTCCCGTGGAGGTGTTGCCATGGGGCTACACAGAGGTGGGGGTCCTCTCTGTGGATACTGCAGCTCCCACTCGATGGTGGGATGGATGATGTTCACCAGGGCCCAGACCATGGGTGGGGGACGGGGGCCCACAAGGTCACCCCACCGCCCTTGACCCAGACACGTCCGTCTCCCCCAGCAGCCCTATTCCCAGCCCATGCTGCCAGCCGAACCTTGCCCCCTCTCAGCAGCCTGCTGGCCTCACACCCCAGGGGTGGAAAGCCCAGAGGTGGGTTAGCCACTCCCGCGCTCAGGCCCGCTGTCCCTCCACAGCACCAAACAAGTTCCCATCACCCCAGGTTAACGGGCTGGGCTCTGACGGGAGGGAAATGGCCCCAAGTCTGCCCCTCGGGCTGTGTGATGGGATAACCAGGGACAACCTCCTTTCCCAGTGGCCCCCATCCCCCTGCCCACGCGAGGTAATTGGAAACAAGAGCAGCTCCTCCCTTGAGGAGCTGAACTTTGCTTTTCTCTCACAGCTGGAACTTCTGCCCCTTCCCCCTACCAGCCCCAGCCCTGGTACATTCAGCCGCAGTTATCTCTGCTCGTGCACTGACTGTATTTTTCATGTTTATTATCATCCAACCCAGTGTAGTGCCATCTGGCACATGCACAGACGGGGGGAAGAAAACCATATATTCAGCAAATGGAGCATACAGGGTTTAGGTTTTGTTTTGGTTTTTCTTATTCTTCCAGTTTCCGTTTAAAATTATGCGGAAGGGATAGCTGAGCAATTTACCCTCATGAAAAATGATCAGAAACCCCAGTTATGAAACTGAAAATTACAGGAGAGCGGTGACGCCAGGAAGGGACAAGAACACCCCTTCTGCTGAAATACAGTTTCTTCTTTTCCTCCTTCTGTATTTCATTTCACCTCAGATAAGGAACAGAATTACTTTAAAATGTTTGTGTTAACTCTTTTTACCCAGGATTTGTTCTGGTCTTTCAAATCATTATTTTACTGTAAGACATGTATTTTAAGCAAGTGATACGTAACAAACCACACTCCTCCGAAGCACTAGGGCGCTGCGAGCCATGCTGCAGTCCTCGAGATCTTTGCTATTTTCACAGCTACAGTAAAAATGGATGTAAAAATATATCTGCAGAGTGGATGTAAAAACGCACGTAGTAATTTCAGTGAAAGCTAGCAACTAAAGCATTGCTACCTCATTTCAAAGATAGTTTTGTAACAGAGTTGTATAATCAAAGCGTTTTTCTTCCCTGATAATTCATGCACTGTAAGATTATCAGTGGAGTTGCCCGTGGAAAAAGTACTACACAATGTATTGTATTACTTGATTCATTTTCTTTCAATTTTTACTTTAATTGTGTCTAATTACTGTATTGTGATCTAAGTCAGCGATCTTAAATTAACTATCAACTTAACTTTTGAAGAAATCCTACAAATGCATGATAATGACAAAATTTAAATTTCTGTCAGTTATTGTGCAATGTCTACACCATGGAAAAGCAAACCTTCAGGTATTTTAATTCCGTTTGCATATATAGCATCGTATTTTTTCTGTTTCATTTTTCAGAGTAGAATTCTCTGCCATTTCCAAACTATAAAAATAATATTAAAAAAACCTGTTTGGGGTAGGTTTTTTTTTTTTTTTTGGACAAAATTTAAATTACTGTCAGTTATTGTGCAATGTCTACACCATGGAAAAGCAAACCTTCAGGTATTTTAATTCCGTTTGCATATATAGCATCGTATTTTTTCTGTTTCATTTTTCAGAGTAGAATTCTCTGCCATTTCCAAACTATAAAAATAATATTAAAAAAACCTGTTTGGGGTAGGTTTTTTTTTTTTTTTTTTTAAATTGAACGATAGCTTTGATGAAAATGTGAAAGAAAATAGTTCTTGGGACTAAATTGTTAGCTACTCAGATTTCTTCAGAAAAGCAACTTGTTGTTTTATAGACACACATGCAGAGCGGTAAAACTGTTCCCTGGTCCTGCTAAAACAGAGAGACATTTCAGTGCAATGGATACAGTGTCTGTATAGTGAGCTAGATTCTGGTCTCACGTCTGTTTTAAATTCGGCATGTCCTTTGCTCAAGCCCTGATCCAAGGCTAAGTGATGCCACTGTAATGACTTCAAGTGGGCTTTGGATCAAGGCCTTTTACACCACTGTGCATCACGCCACTAGGCTGAGAAAGGCTATTTTTACTACGTCTTTCTTTTCCTGTGAAATCAGATTAATTTGGAATGAATTAGAAATGCTTGAACAGAGATGCTCGGGGTTCTTTTTATGGCAATACCTTTCAGTTGAAATATTTCTTACAAATACAGTTTGATAGCAAAATAAAAATTTGCGCTTTCCAGTATATTTCCGCTCATCTTTGATTTTTGGGTGAATCGCGCTTTACTTTTACATGCATGTGTTCATTGCCTTATTTCCGGCAACAGAGCATTGCAATTTTTATGTAAATAACAAGCGAAAAGAGAATCTATTGTAAAATACAATGTATGACAAATTCATTGAAACAAGCAAAATAATTTAAATAATGGTTATTCAATAAATGTCAGGAAAGCAATCCCACACCTTTGCTGATCGAGGCGGCTATGTAACTTGGAAGAAAGCTATCGAGGGAGACCTTTAATGCAGTAATATATGGAGCCTGTTCCAGTTGTTAAGCACATAATTAGAAAATCAGCAAGTCTTACCAAAGAGGGTCATAAACAACCACAATTAAAAACTCAAATCTCTCTCTGCTTTGTATGGCAATGTGTACGGGGAAAAAAAAAGTGTTTGTTTCTTTGGTGATGACTCAGATTAGCTCCAATTAAACTTAGCTTTAACTCTGAGAGCTGCAAAGCGCAGCAAGCAGAACTTTGCCGCTTCCTGTTAGAGGTTGTTTTATTTACAAACTGGTAGAATTGCTTTCAAGCATCTCCAACAAAAGAGGTATAAAACAGAAATCAAGGTGGAAGAAACAGTCAGAATGCTACAAGTACAATGCAAAATCCTTACGTGTTGGTAAGCATTAATAGGTAACAAAGCCAGCCTGAATCTACCCATCACTTTGCTTGATCCCGTATACACTGAACAGGCTGATTTGTAACAAAATCTTGTCGTATGACCTCAGTTTTCAGAGTTTACACTGTTTCCATAAATATTATTAATTCAAATATCCAGAATCAATATAGTCTGGTTAAATGATCTATAATCAATAAAATTTTAGCAGTGATCAGACAGTGGCAGAATGATATTTCCATATGTTGAAACTATCTCGTGCCACGTAGGTGAACTGAAATGGCAGAACAGACTTGCCTCATTAAACCCTGTCTAGGAAGACAGTATGTGGGGAAAGAAACCCCGTCATAATTAAGCGTCCCATCTAGATTATCATATTAGTGTTAGGTCATTACAAATGGTGGGGAAGTGAAGCAATGTTTCTTTTCAGCAGTAAGCGCTTTGAAAAATTTAAGGAATTGAAATGCTTGAAAACATTTTCCAGCTCACCTACTTTCAATGTCAAGTTTAGCCCCTGATTTCCCTATTTATTCCTCTAACTCTCCTGAAGTGGCCTTCAAAATGCGTAAGCGTGGATTTATTGTAAACTTCGCTGTTGCAGCTTCACTGTGGTTGTTCTGATCATTTCAGGACCAATGTGACAGTTTAAACTAATGACTGAACATCCATTGTGTTAGTGCTGTTTCCTGGTTATCTAGTTATTATTTATTTCCTGCTTGTTCTATTGTTTCTTGCCTTACGAAGACTCCTGTTCACTCTGATAAAATTCCTTATAACATGGCTGCAACACCAAGGCTTGGGTAAAAGGGGTCCTCTGAATGGTCACACAAAGAGCATATAAAGAATCCATCACAGCAGTCAGTAGTACAATGCGATTTATTTTCACTAGCCATCTTCTTCACTACTGGATTAGTCACTTCACTCATGAGCAAATGACCCATAACTCACAGGAGTGGGAACTTAATGTGCAGGTCTTGCCTTCACCAGCGCAGATGAACTGCAGCATGCTCACCATTATACAATCACTTAATATTTATGGCTCCTTCCCATCTTTCTTGGGCATCCAATACGCGGTGAGAGTTTCAGGTGGGTGAAAAATGCAGGACCCGACGGCAAAACAGGTACCGGGATTTATATTTTTTATTGTTCCAGAAAACGTTAATAAAAATGCCTCTTGCGTCTAGATTCCACCAGGAGCCCATAAGCAGACAATGAACCGGTTTTAAAAAGTGATCTTTGTACATGCTAATACATTCAAGATGCTATTTTCTACCACTATAAGCTAGGCATCTTTTGAATTTATTGTCCAGATCTCACTTTAGTATGACTGTAAGTTTAAAGAGAATTTATCAGGTCATTCACTGTATGAATGCAGCCTGTCTCCCTGTGCTAGGAAAAGTTGACGCTGTGAACGCTAAAAAAATCTGAGTTTGTCAGTAAAAGGAGAGTTTACGGTTTCAGTGGAATCAAAGAACTTGTGAGATCTTGCTTTTAAATGCGTTTTTTTTCCTTTTCCTTAATTTCACATATTGATTATATGTATTTACAGAGCCCAGAAATTTGAGTCTATGATTATTAATTATTAGTAACTCGGAGTTCAGAACGAAATTCAATCAAAAGTATAAAATATTTAAAATTTTGAAGTTGGTGGATCACCCTATGTGACCAGAGAAGCAGAAATGGAAGTAGTAGTACCTTCTGTACCTCATTTGGTCAAGAATGATGACAAGATTTCCATACCCAGCATTATTTTTAACATTTTAAAGTAAATTCTAGGACTCATTTTGTACACTTAATCCAGAAATAGTTTCCTAGAGACAAAATAACTTTCACCTTTGATGATAGGGCTGAAACTCTTCTGCTGAAATCCCTAAGATAAGTTTATCTCCAACTTTATACCCAGCATATCACAGAAAATTTACCTGCCTGACACAAAAAACCCCATGGTAATTAGAAGGATTCTAAGCCTTTAGAAATATTCTAAGCCTTTACCCACTTACACATAAGACCAGAAAACAAAATTGTTCCTCTTTTCTCAGATCCTAAGGAAGACCCTGGACCAAATCCCACCGAAGTCAGCTGTACTCTTTTCTATTGACTACCGTCGATCTGAAATCAGGACGTACCTGCAGCTCTCTTTTGTTGTTCTGCATCAGTGATAGTTTTGTGCAAAACCTTGGATAAAGTATTGCCAACAACTCTCAGGATAGAATTCGCTGAGCAGTAAAATGGAACGATTGTCCTGCTGCTGTGTTATGTATTACATTTTATTGATGTAGCAAGTGCTATAGGTGTTTGGTCTATGAATGCCTCAGATCTTTCCTGAATTAATTCCTCTTTCAAATCAAAAAGCTGTGGTTAAACTGGAATATACTTTAGAAACATGTTTTATTTGGAGAATTTTCAAGGATGAAAAATCCACCACAGCCTTCAGTAGACAATTTCAGTGGTTAATTGCCATCACCTTTAACCATTTAAGCCTTTTTTTTAGGCAGAATTTGTCTAGCTTGAACTTCCAGGTGCAGTGTAACATGTATTCCTTTGTCTGCTAGACTGAAGAGTCCTCTACAGCCATCCTTCTGCCCCCATATAGATACTTATGTGATCAAGTCACCCCTTAACCTAGGCTTTAATATGATTTATCTAGACTGAGTACCTTCCCTTTCTTCTACATACGCTGTCAATAATGCTTTCCAGTCTTTTAACCACGCTACTTGCTCTCCTCTGAAATCTTTCCAACATCCTCCAGGTTTGTAAGCAAGGTGTTCTCAAGCAGCTATGCAGAATTAAGACTATTTTAAACCTGGAGTAGTGGCTTGTGTTAAGTTTTTATTAGAATCATATTAGTCATAAAGGCATTAGAAATAAATAGCAACTGCTGGAAAGAAAAAGGTGACATATCAGCTGGTACTTCAGGGTTAGAGCTTTAGGGACAGGAGCTTAATGGGAAAATAAAAAGTATTTGTGCCTTCAGCACTTACAAACGTCAGCCTCTTCGTTTGGGTTTCTAAATATAGGTGTAGGAGCCTGACAAGAGGTGCCATTTCATAACCTAGGAAACTCCTCCTTTTATTTATTTGTAAATGTGGTTTAACATCCTAAAATTTTCCTTGTTGCTTTGGGTGAGGGCACCATTCTTCATCTTGCTTTTGGAAGGTTGCCTGATGTTTCTGTCCAATGTTAAGGTCACTGCAGAAACACGGTCGGAGGACGGATGCTGTGCAAAGCAACGATCGCAGTAAAGTTTATAAAGCACTTGCCTGGGCGGCGAAAGTAACATGTTAAACTTTATCATAATTGCATTGGCTTTGGAAAATTATGTTGTTATAATTCACACCTGCTGTAAGATCTCCAGTGCAACTGCTTCGTGAAAATGTTGCTATGTCATGTGAAGAGGCTTATAAAACTTATTTCAGGTATTCCAGCCAGTAATTAACAGTCCGTAGACTGGTCTGTGACACAGATATTTCGTGCAATCAGCATTTGACATTTTTCACCCAATCACGCTGTTATTTTATGAAGTTGCTCTAACAAAAAAAAGTCCCGTCAAATTTGGAGGAGTGAAATATTCTACTTTTCTCTGTTTTGCTGAAATACGTCCTACCAGTAAAGCAAGCAATACCCCTGTAAAACTGTATATCTGTTAAAACAAACAAACAAACAAACAAACAAACCAAACAAGCAAACAGTTCAATGTGTTATTTAAGCAAAAATGTTCAGTTGCTCAGTTTTCCCATGATTGAGTTTTTCTTCTAGCCTTTTCTGTCAGGCTTTTTACTTCTGCTTCTGTTGGTTAACAGTTCAATTATTTAAGCAAAAATGTTCAGTTGCTCAGTTTTCCCATGATTGAGTTTTTCTTCTAGCCTTTTCTGTCAGGCTTTTTACTTCTGCTTCTGTTGGTTTTGTTCATGCTTTCAGGCTGTCACTGTTTCTTACGCTCCTCCTGTTTTTCTCTCTCCTCTATTTCCTTCTGCCTTACCAAGTCCTTGCGGGATGAGCAGAAGCACAGACTTCCCTGACCACCCCGGTTTTTGAACATGGGGGTTTTGTGCTCTAAATAGAGGTAAGCTAGGGAATGGCTGAGATCAGAGCTACATTGTTTGTTCAGAGAATTAAAAATGGGACTACAGGGAGAAAGAAGGCAGGACTGAAAAATAAATCCTGACAAGTGGGGGTTTAAGAAAACCCTCTCTGTTGTGAAACTCTACAGTCAGTTTCTGAGGGAGGACTACATATCTGTGCGGTCCCCCTAAGCCCTGGTCGTGTCAGGGTAATTTCTCCCATTTTGCAACTTCAATGCCGCACTAAAATTGTGACACGGTTTCGTAAGTCAGTTCAGTGCACAGCCATTTCACCTTCCCTCATCCCCCCTCACTCCTGCAAGATGAGTCTAGGGTGCAGCAACAGCCACGAGTCAATCAAGGATGGTTCTGATTGTAAATGCCTGCAATGGTATAAATGACAGTGCCGAAGGAGATTATATTCAGAGCCACATACATGCTGCAGAGGTCCCACCTCGAGATTAGCCTAAAATACCACCCAGATCTCTAGGTCCCTCCCAATTAGCACAGCCAGGCAATCTTCCTGGTACTACAGAGGCAAAGACGTATTTTTAGCTCAGTGCCGCGCTCTCTCCCCTGAACTCTTGGAGCCCCGCTGAGCCAATGGAGTCCCAATCAGTGGGCTAGCTCTGATGCTGCCCCTTCACAAAATTGCCTGTAAAGCCAGTTCAGTCAAGGGATCTGTAATGAGCTCAGCAGCTTGGGGCTCTCAGTAAACTGCAGCGGCGAAGTGAGTTCATGGCTGAAATACCAGCCCTTTTATTCATCAGTAGCACATCAATTAGTAGTTTAACAGGCAGAGGAAAGATACAGTGAGTATTCATTTAATATTAGGCTGATCATAGTCTGCGTTTGTGCTAATTCTGGCAAGTTTTCCACATTTTGGTACTCGAGGAGAGCTATTTTCTTGATTTTGTTTCTCCATTCCCCACGCTACAAAGAACTGGCCAGCTAAGTTCAGTTGCAATGTATAGAATCAAAATATAAAGATTAGTAAATAACAAGTTAAAACAATGTTTCATACAGATTGAACAGTTCATGAAGAAAAAAAGATGTCCTAGGATACTGTAGGGTTCATATATGATTCGTGATATTGTTGTTATACTTACAATTCTGGTTTATTACTCTCAGAGAGCATTAAGCATTAATGATTTGCATTATACAGCAAACACTTGTGAGTTAATCAGTGCCTCAAGTTCTTCACTCTTTCTTTTTTTCTGTCTTACAAAGAGCTGATTTTATTACTTAATTAGTTCCTCTGGTCAAGGACTATGGACCCAAGTGTTGTCAAAGTTAGCAGAAAGAAACATCTGTCCACTCAGCCGGAGTTCTCTCCCATCAGCAGGAGACATGGACAAACAGTTGATGGCAAACAGTATGTTCAGCAAATGATGGGCCATTATTATTTTACAAACCGATTGGAACAGTTTAGGTTTTTTGTATTTTGTTGTTATTTATAAGTATTTGAGAAATACTTGCTGGGAACATATTTCAGCCAATTTCAGTCTATTGCGCATTGGATCTGTGCCTTCACTATTCATTGCTTGCCACTCTCCCAGAGTAACTAGTCCCTTTAGTCACATGGGGTTGTTTCTTGTCCATTACTGGGTGAGTGGAACTAATAAATAGGGGGGTGGGATTATGAATTAATTTCTGCTTTCTCAGTGGGAAATAGAATCCCCTTTTCTTCATAAGCAAGCACAAGCCTACCCAGATCAAGCTTAGTATGTGATATCAGAAGTTCAAGATTCCTGGGCCCTCAATTCCCTCAGAAAAAGAGAAGATTTTTTTGAAAGACAGCAGTTATAATGAATATTTCAGATTTTAAGTTTTTTTTCTGCTGTGCTGTTCTTATAACTTTATGATGTGAAGTCACAAATTTAGGACAAATTTAATATTAATTCTCATTCACCAATATTGCAAAAAAGTCTTATCCTCAAATATTTCTTTGCTCTGTTCTCAGGTAGGAAAAGAACAAAACAGTTCAGAACTTTCTACTATGCTTATTTTTTAATATACCTGCATAATCACTGCTTTTTCTGTTACCTTAAAATGTATTCTGTTGATCAACTTCAGTTCTCCCGACTTCTACCACATGACAGAATGCTGACACCTTTTTCTACTAAATACCCCCTCCATCCTCCCCAGCAGTCTCTATTATAGCCCTATTATAGCTCTATTACAGCAGTCAGTTTTACTGGGCTACACAAGCGTCTCTGTGTCTCTGCCATGTGCTGGGGCTCCCTAGAAATGCAGCTTGGTCTCTCCACCTCATTCACCTTCTAATGGCTCAGATTTTCAACAACCACTGCTGTATTTCTCGTAGTCCCACTTGTCTATGTTTTCTGATACTAAAATAGTCCTTTCCAACAAGGCAATATTATATTCCTTACTATGATGTTTTCTTTTCATTGATTACATGCCTATTACTCTGATAGTTATGTATTTTGTGTTTTCTGAAACTCCTCTCTCACAGTTGCTTCACCCATCTGACCCATTCTTCAGCCCACAGGTCTCGCCCCATGACGTATCTGTCACCTATGAAATCAAAGCTTTTCTCTCTGTGCCTTCAGGGATCTGCATTGCTTGGCTCCTGCCTTTTTCCTAACCTCCCTGCTAAGGCTGGTCAGATGATTGTCATGCAAGGGGTTTTTCATCAAAACACGTTCTTTTTTTGTGAAGATGACTGAGTTATTGCCAGCAAGAACAAACTTGAATGTTGTAACGTTGGAAACTGTCAGAGTATAAAACTGTTGCCAATGGCCTTGTCTGCTTCCACCTGTTGTCCCCGTTGTCTCCTTCCTTCTCTGTTCCCCAGCGGACGTCAGATCCAATATCCATTTTATCTTCCTTCTTCATAAACACCTATATTCAGTCTCCCAGAACAGCCTTTATACCAGGAATATTATTTCCCAGATGCTCTAAGTACTTCACTCTGTGTTCTTTCCTAATTCTCCTCTAGTTTAAGAGGAACAAGTAAGGAGGAACAGCTGAGAAAGCAGTCAATATCTCATTGATAGGACTCATCATATGGATTTCTTGTTAGATCAATGGTCCCAATGCTCCTTTTCCCCTCCTATTCCTTCTCCTGTCTTCTTTGATTTCTCACCATGTTGCTTGTTTCCCATCAGATTCAGACTTTGTGCTATTCTGGGGAAGGAGCACACTGTGTCTTCTTTGGGCTTTTTCTGGCACATCTTTCACATTTTTGAGTCATTAAAATATTAATAAATGTTATAAATTATATAATATAAAGTATAATAATATAAGCACATGACAATGGCATCTACTAGGGCAAGTAATTGCGTGTGACACGTATATGTAAGTTCTCCTTCTGAATTCCGTGACCAGATCTTTGTTTTTTCCTCAGGCCTCTTGGGAGGGGTTCCTTGGGAATTCGTGGTTATGAAAATGATGCCCACACAGTCTTGTCAGTTTTGCATAAATGCAGAGTTACCAAGGATTTGCTTGGTAGGATCATTGCTCCATGGTGCTGTTTGTCACTTCAACCAGATCTTTTTTTTCCTCAGGCCTCTTGGGAGGGGTTCCTTGGGAATTCGTGGTTATGAAAATGATGCCCACACAGTCTTGTCAGTTTTGCATAAATGCAGAGTTACCAAGGATTTGCTTGGTAGGATCATTGCTCCATGGTGCTGTTCGTCACTTCACTCCCTCCCAGACTAAAACCCTATATTAATATATTTACAAACTGAGTTATATCAGGTCCAGTCTCCAGTTTATGGACAGGCAACAGGAACAACTGCGTGGAATCCCAGGCCAGGGAAGGAAGAAGATGTTGAGGTGACCACAGCAAATTTCACCCTATTTTGGAAGGACCTGTGCCTCGCATCCTCAGAAGCCTGATGCTGGCTGCACTGTTGAGGTTGCCACAAACATTTGCCACCCAGTGCGGGTCCCTCTACATTTTCTGAGCTGGGAAAGACACAGCTAGGTCCCTGCAATAGCCTCCTCATCACAGTTCCAGCTGAGACCACGAGAAGCAACTCCACAAGGCTCTTCTTCTGCTGTCATATTGACAAGTGAACAAGAAGAAGCAACAAATGCAGAAGGCCACAGGGGCAGGCACGTGGTCCTCTTGTGGGTACCGTCAGCACAGCTTTCTCTTTCTCTGCTGCCCAGAAATGAAGGCAATAGGTGAGCTTGGCTGAGGGAGGCAGCAGTCAGGGAGAGAGGGAGGTTTCTTTAATTAGTCGAGATACTGCATGATCTGTCGTGCTTTTACAGGATGCTAGTGGAGACAAATTCAGCGTAACTGGGGGAAAAGTGGTTATGTGTGGAAGACACCTGTAATGTGTCTTTTTCTGAGGGAGCGAGAATAATGTCTGTTCCCTCTGTGGAGATGGGATAGGGAGAGATTTCAGGTCATGGTCCTCAAAATGAGGGCATGCAGAGAAACAACAGGACATGGGCTATTAATAGCAATATATCCCCATATATGTCCCAGAAAGAAAATCTACAAGTAATGACCTTCATTAAAATGTAAACTTGTGGTTCTTTCAATGGTGATAACCCTGTATCAATAAGTCAAAGGAGTGCAGGGATAAAGGTCCTTTGCAGAGCCCTCAAGAATTGAAATGTCGGTGCTAGCCTGACAGCAAAAAGGGTGCACAGGGTCCAGCCTAAGCCTGGCAGTCAGCTCCCTGCGACTGTCTTCCTCAGAGGCTGCAATTGGTATACAAAAGTTGCATTCATGCACAAGCTGGTGAGCATCCAGCAGATTCTGGAAGGCAGATGAGGCATGGCTCCATTTTCTAGTTTATTCATGATTTCAGAGGGGGCTTTAGATAGCGTACAATATGAGAGAAGAAAACCCAATGCTATGCCTCAGATTTCTGTGGTTTAAAGATGGACGGGTTACTTCTTTGGCCCAGCAGACTAGGTCTTACTGTGAAACTGCTTCTGGGAAAAACTGAGAGGATAAATGGTCTTGCCATCTGAGATATACTACATCCATGAGCCTGAACTGAATTATATACAGGAAAAACAAAGAGTGTTTTGCTTTCCTGAGTGTTTGTAAAAAGTCAGCAGAAAAGGAGAGTTTAGATTTAAAATTAATCTAAGTATTTTAAATCTGAGTTTAGATAAAAATTTAATTTCTGCTTTCCTCAGTTGTTGCTCCTGGAGTCTTCCCATTATGTCTTCAATTTCTGTTCAGCAGCCTAGTTTTCAGAGTTGTAGAACTTCAAAATTTCAAGGAAATGTATTAGCCAGTAGCCTCATGTTAGCGACTGTATTTTTTCTGGTATGTTGTCTTGTAAATATGACTAAGTCTAATAATCTTCTGCATTACAGCTTGTGAAACTCCATTAACATCCAAAGGTCTGCATAGGTGGAAAGTTTGACTCATGGTTATTTAAAAAATTTTTATATTCTTTCTAGGCCTTTATAAGGTCTTCGGTGTTATTGTACATGAGTAGCATAGCACAATAATAGTAGGAGCTACTTATTTAGGAAAACTTCTTAGCAGCATTATAAAACACGTTTAAAATTGTCAACACTTTTGAAATCATGATACCACTTACTTTGACCTTGATACAGAGTGCATTTATCTTCCCTTCTGTATTTGTATAAACTTGTCAACATCTGCATTACGCTTGTGAAACTCCATTAACATCCAAAGGTCTGCATAGGTGGAAAGTTTGACTCATGGTTATTTAAAAAATTTTTATATTCTTTCTAGGCCTTTATAAGGTCTTCGGTGTTATTGTACATGAGTAGCATAGCACAATAATAGTAGGAGCTACTTATTTAGGAAAACTTCTTAGCAGCATTATAAAACACGTTTAAAATTGTCAACACTTTTGAAATCATGATACCACTTACTTTGACCTTGATACAGAGTGCATTTATCTTCCCTTCTGTATTTGTATAAACTTGTCAACACCTTATCTGGAATAGAAAAAACTGCAATGTATCTTTTTTAGTTCATAAATAGGAAACCTCTCTCTTTTTACAGTAATGAAAATGGGAAACGGTACAGTATAATGCTAACACAAACGGTATCATAAAATCCCACTTCAAGAAGATTTCACCGAAAAATACAAAGTAAATCTGTCAAATATATTAGGTTAACAGAAGTAAAAAATACTTGACATCAGATTGTTATATATTAAGATAAGCAGCTACTACCTCATTTGGACATAGCCAGTGTTTTTTTACTCATTAGAGACCCGTTGCCAGCTTTCAGAACATATATTACAATGGCAACGGCTCTGTAATGACATCATAAATACTGTGTGGATATAGCACAAGCACTGGTACAAATGCAATACCTGATGAAGTTCTTGAAGCCACCAAGTAATGACAAGGGATATCTTTGTTTTAGACTGAGAGACAATTGGAGTTTAAACAACTGATCACAGCACTGCTCTCTAGTGACGGTCACCTAATGCTTTAGACAACATCCTGGGGTGTTCAAGGCTATTTTTTCTCCACTCCACAGTAACTGTCCAAAACACTGGGTGCCTCACTGTTCAGCCTGAGTTTGGTAGGTGCCCAAAGTTAGCTTTCAAACACCTTCAGAAGCCCTGAGTCTGGAAATTTTGGTGACTAATCTCTTGCCTGAGATACTTTATGATCTAAATGGATTCAGAGGGATCTAAATGCCACCTAAGTCCTGGAAGAGGAATTCTCTCTCTCTCTCAGAAATAAACAAAAACATTTTTGCCAGGACTGTCTACTCCTCAGTGGGAGCCTAATCATGAAGCTGAAGTCCTTCACCTTCTTGCCTACCCTCTTGTTGGGAACCATGTAGTGGTACTCCTCTTCCAGTGTCAGGAAGATGGATGAAGAATGTGCCCACCGAGGTGACCCAAGGATCTAATATTAGGGGGCTACCTTGAGATGTGGGTGCTATAGATTCAAACCTTGCCAGGGTCTCCTGATCCCTGTGGGGAGCACTGCAGAAATGGGAGAGAGAGCGCTTTCGCCTGTGCTTCGGACTGAATGTTGTTGAAATCTATGTTGTTTCATTTTTTGTTCGTGTGGTGTGAGCCAAAGGAGGCCTCATCATCATCTCTTGGATGCCACTCCTCCAAAATCAACTGGGCACTCTTGAACCGAGCAGACCGAGATAGTTCATGTGCGGTGCAGAGCTGGGCCCTGCTGCCTGCAGAAGTGTCAAGGAGCTCAGACGGACCTCTGCTTCTGTGGCAGCTCTGGGCAGCTCCCTTTGCAGCACGCAGTCTTTGGAGGTCAGCTGTCTTCTCCACTCTGAATTCACAGGGATCTCACACAGCACCCAACTAGGTGGGTTCGTGTATCTTTTTTCAATGCTGGGAGCCTGCAATCTCAGCGATCCAACCGTAGGAGCTTGCCCCTTGCATACCCGTGGGACAATGTGTGAGTTTTCTTCTTCGGTGATGTTTTTGTTGTTGTTCTTCTTCTTACAGTTGCATTTAATTTCACTTAGAAAAACAGCATAAAATAGAATGCACAGATACAGAGACTATGTTTTATGCTACATGCACACCTTCTGGGGAGTGCACTGGGGAGATACCTCCGGGCCCTTGCAGGATGTGGGGCTGGCCGGTGTCCCCACTGCCCTGGGATAATGCTGCCTGCAATAGCCCAATCCAGGTGTCTTCCAGGCCCCCTGTGGCTCTGAGACGTCACTCTTCACAGATTGTTGTGGACTTTCAGTGCAAAGTGACTGAAACAATGAGGTGCTGAGTCAAAGCCTAATGGAGAGGGGTTCCCTAGCATGATGCTGAGAGTGTGTGCTGTGTGACATGGGAGGGGGCATGATGGCATGTGGATGCCACGTTGTGCAAGGACCTCTGGGAGAGTTTTACAGGATGACTCAAGGCAGAATGAACCACAGTTGGAGCATCCCACAGCCAAGTGGTTTATTTGTTGTGTGTCCTTCAGCAAGCTGCCCTATCAACTGTGCTCAGATTTCCCTGCACGGGAAAACAAGTGACTTACTGGATAAGGGATTTGGGTATGAACTAGGATGTGTGCAGTAAAGATGTCAGGGTGACCATGTTCTGGGAGTAAAACTAGACTACTAGTGTGGGCACAGCCTTTGTTGCAGAGTAAAACCCAGCTCCTACACTCTTAATATCCCTCCCATCTATCCCAACAAGCTGGGTTTGATGGTGCTTTCAACCCAGGCTGGCAATCCTGCCACGGTGTTTGGGTAGCAGCACTAGCAGTCACTTTCCCTGCTGCTGATGCTCAGCTTGTTCTTCAGTTAGGGAAGATGACAGGGAGTAACATCGCCTGGACACTGATGTTCTTCTAACACTTCATCCAATTATCCCCTGTGCTGCAGAAATCCAATGTGTTTTCCCAGAATTCAGTGGAAAAGAGTCACAGTCAAATTTACCAGAATTGAATGTGGTAAGGGATGTCAAAGACAACAAGAAGGGCTTCTGTAAGTACATAGGTGACAAAAGGAAGGCTAGGGAAAATGTGGGCCCACTGCTGAAGGAGATGGGGGACCTGTTTATGCAGGACATCAGGTACTGCATGCCTTTTTTGCCTCAGTCTTTACTAGCAAGGCCGGCCTTCAGGAATCCCAGATCCCAGAGGCCAGGGGGAAAGGCTGGAGCAAGAAAGATGTACCCTTGGTAGAAAAGGATCAGGTCATGGGGTACTTAAACAAACTGGACATACGTAAGTCCATGGGCCCTGATGGGATGCACCCACAAGTGCTGAGGGAGCTGGCAACTGTCATCGTGAGGCCACTCTCAGTGATCTTTGATCAATCATGGTGGTTAGGAGAAATGCCCAAAGACTGGAGAAAAGCAAATATCACTCCGATCTTCAAGAAGGGCAAGAAGGAGGACCCAGGACACTACAGACTGGTCAGCCTCACCTCGATCTCTTGGAAGGTGATGGAACCATCCTGGAAACCATTTCCAGGCACTTGAAGGACAAGAAAATCATCAGGACTAGTCAGCATGGCTTCACCAAAGGGAAGTCATACTTGACGAGTTTGATAACCTTCTGTGGTGAAATGACTGGCCTAGTAGATGAGGGGAGAGCAGTGGATATTGTCTACCTGGACTTCAGTAAGGCTTTTGACACTGTTTCTCATAAAATCCACATAGAGAAGCTGTTGAGTTATGGGCTGGCTGAGTAGACAGCGAGGTGGATTGAAAACTGGCTGAATGGCTGGGCCCAGAGGGTGGTGGTCAGTCTCATGAAGTCTAGTTGGAGGCCAGTAACTAGCGGTGTACCCCAGGGGTCCAATCCTGTTTAACATCTTCATTAATGATCTGGATGATGGGGCAGAGTGCACGCTCAGCAAATGTGCAGATGACACAAAGCTGGGAAGAGTGGCTGATATGCCAGAGGGTTGTGCTGTCATCCAGAGGGACCTTGACAGGCTGGAGAAATGGGCTGACAGAAACCTCATGAAGTTCAATAAGGGGAAGTGCAAAGTCCTGCACCTGGGGAGGAACAACCCCAGGCACCAGTACATGCTGGGGGCTGCCCAGCTGGAAAGCAACTCCGCAGAAAAGGACCTGGAGGTCCTGGTGGACACCAAGTTGAACTTGAGCCAGCAATGTGTCCTTGTCACAAAGAAGGTTAATGGTCTCTTGGGCTGCATTAGACAAAGAGTTACCAGCAGGTCGAGTGAGGTGATCATTCCCCTCTACTCAGTGTCGGTGAGGCCACAAGGGGAGTACTGCGTCCAGTTCTGGGCTCCACAAACACTCTCTCCCCAAGAGAGACATGGACATACTGGAGGAACTCCAGTGAAGAGCCATGAAGATGATTAAGGGACTGGAGCACCTCCCATATGAGGACAGACTGAGAGAGCTGGGACTGTCCACTCTAGAGAAGGGAAGGCTCAATGGGGGATCTTATCAATGTATATAAATATCTGAAGGGAGAGTGCAAAAAGGATGGAGCCAGGCTCTTTTCAGTGGTGCCCAGTGACAGGACAAGATGCAATGGGCACAACCTGAAACACAGGAGGCTCCTTTTAAATGTAAGAAAAGACTTTACTGTGAGGATGATCGAACACTGGCACAGGTTGCCCAGGGAGGTTGTGGAGTCTCCATCCTTGGAGATATGACAGTTGCCCAGGCGTGGTTCTGGGAAACTGGGTCTAGGTGTCCCTGCTTGAGCAGGAGGGTTGGACCAGATGACCTCCGGAGGTTCCTTACAACCTCAACCATCCTGTGATTCTGTGAAGTTTGTGCAGCTAAAAGAACCACATTTCCCCAGGAGTCCTAACGATAGGAGAAGCCCCAAGCCAATGAAGATGACATGCCACAAGTACATCTGTTCAGCACAGTTATGTACATGCTGGGTCGGCTATCCAGCTACACTGGCCTGGCGAGAGGAAGCTTTAAGAGAGCCATGGACCATCAAGTGAGAGCAAATCTCACAGCCAAGGCAGGTTGATGTTTGTCACAACAATGACAAAGAGCAGTGTTTTTGAGGACTATTAGCCAGAGTTAATGTTTACAGTAACATGCTTTTTCATAAAGAAAGGGGTCAAATTAGGAGCATGGGCTAACTGTATTTTCTTTCTTCAGCAGTTGGGGATCACAACATGCTCTTACCATGTAAATGAGGGGTGAATTAACAGATCCTTTTACACTGTTTTTTGAGCAGACAGGATTACAGTGCAGATTGTGTTGTGCAACAAAGAATAGCTCCACAGGAGCCATGACTCTTCCTATGAATCATTCTGTCCCCCCTCTCCCCTTCCCATATACCCTTTCTTTTTGTAATTTTTCTTAAAGGTGAATATCTTCTAGATGGGAATGCCATACTAACTGAATGGCTGGACTTAAAAATGGCTAAAGTTGGCCGTTTGCTAGCTACAATTTTATTTAATAAGTAGTGACTGATAATGGTTATTTGCCTTCCTACTCGGAGACAGAAAATACACTTTAAACATAAGCATATGCATTGTCAAAATTATAAACATACCCTTCCCCTAAAGTGCCAAATAGAAATAAAAGTCATAATACACCTCCAATATCAGGAGAGAAATTGGGGTGGAGGGCCTGGAGAGATAGGGTATATGTTTTTCTGTGTAATGTTATGTTAACAACAGCTATGAGTGGAGAGAAATTACACATGGTGTTGTCGTGGTTTAATCCCAGCCAGCAACTAAGCACCACGCAGCTGCTCGCTCACTCCCCCCGTGGTGGGATGGGGGAGAGAATTGGAAGGGTAGAAGCGAGACAACTCCTGGGCTGAGATGAAGACAGTTT
>NW_008795029.1:2486643-2504461 GCF_000699145.1 Aptenodytes forsteri
CTGGTGGGGTGGGGTGAGAAGCAGAAAAGGCCTTGACTCTGTGTAAGCACTGCTCAGCAGCAACGAAAACATCCCTGTGTTCTCAATGCTGTTTCCAGCACAAATCCGAAACACAGCCCCATACTAGCTACGGTGAAGAAAATTGACTCTATCCCAGACAAACCCAGCACATTCTAACAACTAAAACATCGGTGTGTTATCAACATTATTCTCATGCTAAATCCAAAACACAGCACTGTACCAATGACTAGGAAGAAAATTAACTCTATCCCAGACAAAACCAGCACAGGAGCCATGCTGACATTTACAGGAACTGTTGTGGAGCACTTGAAATATATAACAGAGAAAATAAGAGATTTGGAGTTAAAAGGTTACGTCACATTTAGAAATCAAAGGAAACAAGTGTTGCAGTTCATGATAATACAGGTGGAGAAAGGATTACAGGTGCATCTAAGGACTTCTTGGAGAGCATTAATGGATGTTCTTTCTCTGTAACTTTCAATGGGTGATTTCGTCAAATACTTCCTGATGTGTGTTTTGAAGTGAGCGCTTCTTTTTATGCATCCAAGGTGCTCTGTTCACTTTCCCAAGGGCTGGTTTTACTCCCTGGAGCAAAGCAGGAGCAGTCATGAGTCTGCCCTGTCTTGCACTGACTGGAGTAGCCTTCTTGGTCTGAGCCTAACATCCAATGATTTACAACATAAAGTAACGACAAAACCTTATTTTTCCTGACCGTCTATCCTGGGAAGAGGGACACAGCAGCCAGATCAGCAGTATAGCACAAAAAGATAATTTTAAGCAAGAAAAATGCTATCTAGCTGCTGAAGCCTGCTCTGTCTCTCCTGCAATGCTCAGTGGTTTGCCATGATCTGGCCTGAAGTATATTCACGTGCAGTAACACTGAGAGACGTTATGTGTCACATATCACTTCACAGTAATTTCCTGGATTCAGCAATTATTTCACTAATGTTTTGTTTCAAGTCTTCAAAAGTGTCTAAGTGTCCAAATTTGATTTTTCATGCACATAAGTAGTCTTAAGAAGCTGTGGCACTTTTGTACAAAAGATGATGCTTCAGGAGCTCACTGCAGGATGAATATCTGCTATAAACATTATTTTTGTGTTTGTGCTCATTAAAATGTGAAAAGGTTAACATTTGAATGCACACATATATTCCAGGTATTTTTCTGGGAAAGTATTTTTTTCAAGTTATTCTTACTGACTTATTGAGATGCTGTTGACTTACAAATCAGCAACAAACAAGTGCAAATTCCTATGAAAAGGGAAAAGGGAAAAGGAAAAAGGGAAAGAAGGAAGGAGAGGAGAGGTGAGGAGAAGAAAAGGAAAAGGAGAAGAAAAAGAAGAAAAAGAAATCTAACACACAGAAGAGTGAATATGAGCCCTAAAACAGCCTAAGGACTTGTCACAGGAAAAACACAAAGTAGGTACGGCTTTATGTAGAAGATACAGTCACAAACAAGACACTCAACTCGTTAAAAGACATTTCTAAGTGCTTACGCTTCTAAAGTACCATCTCCAAAAGAAAACAAGATTTTCCTTTTAGTAAGTACATCAAGGCTGATCGATTTGTTAACGTGAATGTTCGAGAGAAGAGAGATTACAGCAATATAGTTCTGACATGTAAATTAAAGTAGTCAGGTCAGACTAAAAGAATATTGTAAAAGGCCACGTGTGCCCAACTTTGTAAAGAAAATCTGTATGATTCTGGGGAGGGGCTTTGTGATCACATAATTAAGGACTGCGAGGGTGCGAGCGCACCCGCGTTAGAATGAGTTTTGTTGCTGGTTTTGTGAATGCAGGTTTAAGTGCACACGCAGCCCCAGGAACCCCGTGTTCCCAGGTGGATTGGGGACAGAAGCTTTGCCGTTATATAAGTTTTAACTGTTTCACTAAGAAAATCCAGTGAGGGCTTTTGGACAGGAAAATTGCAGGATTTAGCCCAAATGTGAGGAATCTTTGGGTCCCTGGTTAATTATGATCCGCTCTGTTACAGTAGCAGAAATAGTGCTAGACAAAAAGAAACTGTTCTTGTCTTGAAGAGTATGCATTCTTACTATTATTTTATTTGTATTCTTCCTCCTTAAAATTAGCCACTGCTTATAAAGTATCCACAATAAATCCAAACAGTGGGATGGAGACAGAGATTGACTAAGTGAAACCTGCCCTAAGTGTGCACCCAAGAGATCAACAGAAATCAATTTGTCTTGCAGAGGTAGGTGGTTATACATAAAAGCTGAGAAAAATCATACTGGAAGCCACGGGAACACTTTCAAGTGGGAAAATTGGGGGTTGCCTACTGTATATGCCCTTGCTACCGGAGAGTGTGTGTATGTGTGTGTGTGCGTGTGAGTCACGGGGAGAGATACTGAAAGACAGAGAGTGGAAGAGAGAGGACAAGAGAAGGGGGGGAAAAGCAAAAGGGAGGAAAAGAGAAATCACTAGAGACACGCAGATGCAAAAGCACAATGGTTGTATTAAATTATTTTGAGCTTTTCGTACAACTTACATAATTCTCAAGTAGAAGAAAATAAAGCCATAATTTATGCACAGTTCTCCCTAGCAAGTAAAAAAAAAAAAAAAAAGAAGTTATTTTTACAACCCCCTATATTGATTGTATTTTTAGAACACTTTCTAAAATAAGTGGAGAATTCAGTCCTACTCTCTGAGGCATGTCAATTTGTGCCCACATAGTGGATGGAAAGATTGAACCCTAAGTGCAGATCATGACATTCTGCTGTGATAAAAGCTGTTTCTGTTTGCTTTAACACTCATGCATAGTGGTAAATGCCACCTGTGACACATTGGGATAAGTATAACTATCTCTATTGCATTCAGCGATTGCAATACACTGAAAGTTGCTTCTGAAAGTTACCTGACTCTCTCTACTTAGATAACTTAATTTTCTTCAAGTGTTTTAAGACAGGAGAAGGCAGTCAAGCTCTAGATACAAATAAATTTCACTTACCAGGAGTTTTTTTCAGAACATGATACCAATTAACAAAAAATAATACGTCTTAACAGAAAATCAGTCTGTGATCCACTTAGGCATGGGCTTGTTTCTAACCCTGTTCAGGAAAAGCCTTGAACTCTTGCTTAGATCCTTCTTAATTGTGGCTGTAGGCATTGCTTAATCAGCGCTATGGTAAATATCCATTTGCCCAACCACTGCCCACCGTATGTTTTATGCATGTAAGAACATGTATCTATTAATAATCAAGATCTGGGCAGAAAAGTGTCCTTCAGCCTACTCTTTTCATTGCCTCCCAGACACTGGCCTCTTCTTGTACCATCAAATGAACTTGTTTCCACTATTATTTAAGTCGCTGTGGCTATGAAGGCAGAACCAGAAACTGCTAGAACCATCTCAATCGATGAAAATCTGTTGCTCGAGAAACCTGAACATGTCTCACAACATTATCTTCCCAGAGATAAGGGCTATAAGATTGCTATGCTGCCGGTGGCATATTTCTTTCTGTATGGTGTGGAAGCTCAGAGAGGGCAGCAGGGTGGCAGACTGCCTTCCCATGAAAACATGCAACTTTTCCAACTGTCTCTTCATCCTCGACGTGTCTTCTGCTCCAGAAAGCTGTTCACCACCGTGGACAGGCTTCCCAAGGAAGCCTGTGTATATGTTTTTGGTTGACTTTGGTGGCCACTATGAATATTATTTGTTAGTCAGCTTTTTGGGTGGGGAACCAGCTGTCCTGTTTGTCTGGGAGCTGACATGCCGACGTTCTGGACCAGGCATGGAGCTCCTGGACACAGTGCCAGCCCATGTACTATGAATTACATGGCAGGAACAGATTCCTTTCTTCTCTAGCCATGCTGGCTGTCCAGGTCCTTGTCTGCCGTAAGGTTGAAGAACTGCCAGGTTCCAACTCCAAAAATCCTTCCTGCTCCCTCCTCTGTGCTGCAACCCATGCTGGCCTAGTTTTGAAGCATGCTGGATAATGGATGTGCGCAGCTAAAACGTCCTTCCTGTGTAAGATAATGTGCCCTTTCTAATATTAATTTCTAGAGGACCCCAAGCTCTTTAGCAATTTAATAAATCCAGGTGGGCACTAAAAAAATAGCGAGTATTGACAGGCCCTCTGACAACAACAAATAAGTGAAAATGGCTGTTTATTAAAATTTTGCTGAGGAACTATTTTTGTCCTTGGGCAACATTTTGTTACTCTGCTTGCATGCCTCGGTGTGTTTCCTACTGAGCTGCCTATATAGTTCTATAGATATAACAATACATATGCATGCATGCATTATCTATATATCTCTTGTTTGCTAAACCTGAAGTAATTTATGTAATTATACACATAATGTATTTTATCCAAATACACAAAGAAGATTTTTTTTAAATGCCACTTAGGATCTAGATTTAACTTAAACCACTACTTAGTCTATCTTCTTTAATAGGATACTAAAAGGAATTTTATGACAACATTATCAGTAGCATTTTGCTGATAATTAGAATAACAATAATAATACTGAGATATTTTTTCAGTAATAATGGTGTTATTAATGAGATTTTTATGAAAGACAGACTTCTTTAGTATAATTATGAAAATTGATCTTTTGCATTTTACTTATTCACTGAAATCAGATAAGTGGCTTAACTACATGTATTATTTCTAATAAATATTCAAAAGAATGCATTTAAACAAGGCACCTCATTCTATTCTTGCTCATATTCCTTGCATTTAAATAAAAGTGTAATTGCTCTGCTTTTTTAAACTGCTAGTTTGGATTAGCTGTCTAACCTGTACAGTGTAGCTGTTTGCTGTTTGCATTTTTAATAGCTTTATTTCCATTTGGTGAAGCCTTAATTTCTCACTCCCTTCAAGAGTCCTGCCTTTAAGTCAGCTCTACAATTTAACCAGCAATAATCTGTCAAGATAAGATAAAGACCTACACCAGATGAAATGCAGTATTTTTGTGTAGCATTCTGTCATTGTTAAAGGAAAGATCTGAGTATGTCAAAATGTAACACCTGAAAGTTTAATAAACTTTGTAGCATAATTTTACAGTTCACATTTTAAAATAAATTGTTCTAGAATACATTAGCTTGTTCACTAGTGAAATCAGTTAAATATCTATATAAATATGTTTGGGTGAAGGGAGCCAGCAGTTTTTCAACAAGGATAAAAGTTCTTTCAGTTTTCAAGCCTCAGATTAAGTCACTCCTGAAAATCCTTGCTTCAATTCAGTTCTATTAACTCTGCAGTTTCCTTGTAACTCCTTCATAATATTTGGCCATAACATCACTGCAGAGGTTCATTAAATATTGCAAACATTCTTTTTTTTTAGAGTTGCTAATACTGAGGTAATTGAAGTGAAGCGTACTTAACTCCTCACTTTCAGGACTCGGGCTGCTTTTCGAGTATTCCTGTTTCTTTTGACATTCCCGTTTCACTTATTCACGCAAGTAAGATATTTTAAAAAAGAAATATATCAAGATGAGGTCCTTAATCCATGTTAGGGTAAAACAGTAAGTGAACTGTTTCAGGTATGTATGAACTAGTATATTTATAGGAAACAAGAACAAAGAATGAGTTTCTCAGTTCTACCTTAGCAGAACCTGCTATTCCACATGCAAATGGACATTAATGTCTTTCATCTAACCAGGCATATTCAACGAAAATGGCAGAAATATGGGCTCTGTGAGGTACTCCTGAATCCATGAGAGTAGATCCAGGGTCAGATATATGGTCGGGGAGGGAAGACCAGAGCACTGTGCATGGGGGTGTTTGGGCAGCCTTCTGTCCAAATCCTGCATCCCTGTGCCCTCCGGGCAGCTTGGGCTGTGCTGTGATCTTTCTCTGCACAACCCAGGAAGGGAGGGAGCTTTAGGATTGCATACTGAAGATTTGTTCTTTGAGTAACTGAACTTTTATCAATACTTTTTTTTTTTTTAATAAATTAGATTTGTTCTTTGAGTAACTGAACTCTTATCAATACTTTTTTTTTTTTTAATAAAAAGGTGCAGTCAGATAAAAAGGCTGTGCTGGTAGCTCAGTTTGCAGGCATTCAGCTCCACTCACTCCTTGGGCTCAAGCTGTTGTATCTCTCCACAATGACCAGCACTCCCTTCTTAGGTTGGTTAAACTTTCCCAGGGCAGCTTTGCTAAAACATGCACTTCCAGGAAATGGTTCCATTTTGATGAAACATCGTTTTGCAGTGAAAAAAATCTGATTTGCTGCCAAATTCCCCAATCCATTTAACTTCAATATTCCATCTTCCTGGGCTAGTTCTGCGCTGAACTATACTAAGAAGCAGCCTGAAATGCTCTTTTGGAGGGCTCTGAAGGTTTGGCACCACAGACCCTGTATTAATTACAAATACCATACTACAGTGTATTTCCATTTCTCACGGTCAGTGATTTATGAACTGCAGAGCCATCATTGAATAGACTTTGGCTTATGAGAACCAGGCCCTGCCTGAAACCACAAAGGTTGTTAATAATTTAGCTCTGCTTTGACATAAACTTGGTAGTTCTGTGGGTCTTGGTTATTAGTTATGAGGAACAGAATCTGACTTTTAGAACAAACAGGAAAGATATATCTGCAATAAATACATCCACTGCGTTCTTCATCAAACACACTGCTGTCAGAAAATCTGTTCAATTTTAAGGTTAAGGCCAAAGGACTATTTTGTATTGCTCACATGAGAAAGGCCCATAGGATGTGGCCTTTCCAGGAAAAGCACTGAGATACAAACCCCACATTTAAGAAACAGGTGCATCTAAAGTTAGGCTCCTAAGTTTGTTGTTAAGGACTTAAAAAATATTTAGGACTTAAAAAATATTTAGTAGTGGTTGCTACTTCATGGCAACTACAGAAGGCAGCTCAGTGATAGTCATTATCTCTATTCCGTGAACAGTAGTACGTGATAAGTTAATAGCAATTCTAGCACTGATGCGTGTTGGAGAATTTTCCCATGATAGCGATGCTGATTACTGGCCTGGCTTACAGCTGCTAAAATACATTTTAAAGGAAGCTCAAAATATGTAAATATTTCCTAATTTGACCTTGCAGGGTGACCAGTGCGGTTTTTTTTTTTACATGGATATTTGGGAGTTGAAAATGGGAATAAAGGCAGCTTACAAATGATGTCACAAGCTCATAGTCTATGAAAAATCATGAGGAAGCCTGCAGCAGGCGCAGCCCTTAACAAATGCTGTATGTCTGTGTGCTTGAAGTATACTCACTACCAGCACAGGTCCCCATTCAATAAAGCATTTAATAACATTCCTAAGTCTATATTTGTGCTTAAGGCCTGAACTGTGTCTCAAGGACTTTTTGGAATTGCAAACAGACATTCCTACACTCTGGCTCCCTCTGGGAGATACAGTTTAGACCAGGGGAAAGGGTTCTTTGGAGGCTGAATTAAACCAGCTCACGAGACCACAAAACACAGACGGACAAAAGAGCTCATCTGCCAGCATCAAGGGCCAGGTGTTCGGCATCTATTGCACAGAGGCTTGAAGCTGTGTGAAGATGTCCCCTCTTCCAGCCGTACTAAGTGAAAGCGGTACCGTGTTGAGATGTGTTGAGATGACCATCACGGGAGGTTGATGTTTCAGCAGCTCTGCCTGTGTGAACAACCCTGTAAAGCACTTTGGCAGAAAGCAGCCAGGTTAATGCCAGCTGCCAAACTCGTCCAGGCTAACCCAGGCAGCTTTGCCCGCAGAACGGCAACAACGGTGACCCCCAGGAACAGGCTGGTGACACCCTCACCTGACACAGCTCTTTGCACAGTAAATATCGACTTTTAACCTGATTGTTTTCTTCACTGTCTGAAGTGAGGCAGGGATACAAACATCTCTTCATACTAGCAGCCCAAGCCTATGTCAACCTGGAAAAGCATTTATACAAGCGTGAATCAAGACAGAAGGAAGGGCAGGTAGAGCCTCCCACCGAGCAGGAGGAATGATGCACCCGACAGAGCTGAAGCCAGATGGACTTCAAACGTGCCTAAAAGCCTTCCTGAACTGCAACCTTACAGCTGCTATCTCAAAACAGTCTCAAAACAGGGTCTCACACCCCATGTTTTAGACAATTCTCTCCACACCAAAACAATCTGAATTTGAGACTGGTCCAGGCTGGAAACACGTACATTTGAGGTTAATGTAATGGACTCCTTGTTTCTGTATCTCATGTCATTTTTTATTTTTTAAAAAGTAGGAGCACTACCCCACATGTGTGTGATTTGAGGGCATGTGTCAATTAAAGGTGTGAAAAACGATTACAGCAAAAGGCTCTGACTAGAATAACCACAGAGAAGCCAAGAGGCTCGTGGTTCAATAACGAGTTCATTCAGAAAATCACAAGGCAATGTGACAGCTGGAGTGAGGAAAGACTTGTGGCAATATTTTTTTAAGAATTGCATGATGAAAAAATAATAATAAACATTAACAATGATTTTTGTTGGGGTTTTTTTTTCTTTCCCATGACATAAACAATGGTACACTGGTCGTAAGCCAAAACCTGACAAAGGTCCAAGGTTGAAAAGGGTTTCTTTGAGCCTGTCTTCCTGGTGTAATTATTGTAGGTTCAGAGGAACCAGATCTGGAGTGTTGTAAAACTCAACACAATGAACTTGACAGACAGCCAGATTTCTGTTTTCAGCCAGTTTAGGGTTACTATAATCTCATTATTATGCTTGAAAGACGACAAGTAATAGAATCTCAGGTAGCCGTTCTGTCTTTACTCAGCCGCATCTCCTCTTTTATGCCGATTTCCCTTGATTACCTGAACTAGTGAGGCTCGGTTTTCAACCACTTATCTTCCAGAAATAATCATCTGATCAGCCTTACAAGGTTCTCACTGCACTCAACAGTTTTAATGGGTCAAGCGTTAAATTAACCCTTTAACCATATCCCAGGAGAATACAAAACTTATTAAAAAACAATTTACTATTCAGTCATTGTTAACTTTGCAGAGGAGAAGGAGTTCCTTAGCCAGCTTTGCTTGTTGTTCCCTCCACTCATGTCCTGTTTTACTGCATCTTTGCCCTTACTAACACACAAAATCTTAAAGCTTCTGCCTAAGGAAACATTCTTCTTGTTTCTTACTTCTACAGAAGCATAAAAGGAAGCCACAGGAAAAGCAGTGTGTATCTTACATTCTATTTTATGGCAACTTTTTACAAAGGTTAAATGAATTTTTCCATGTATGGAAAAACACATCTGCAAAAACATGATTCATGTCAGTCGGTGGTGTGTCACATGCAGAATTGTAAGGCTCATGAAACTCTTATGGACCCATCTATGCAATGGAAAGGGTTTGCAGCTCTCTCTGGTACGGGAGAGTATTTGCACCAGCCCCAGCTACAGCAGGGAAGCAACCAACCAAGACATCGCTTACTCATATAGATCTGTGTTGGTGTGCAGAGCAGTCAGCAGCTGTGCTGCCTCTTCCAGCCTCCCCAGAAAACTCTGGAGTCCCCTCTGGGAGGAGGCTGGAGGCAGGAACCCAAGCAATACTCTCTGGCTTCATCCATCCCCAGCACAGTGCACAGCCAGCAGAAATGCCTTCTGCCCTGACTCATCCCAAAGTTGGGGAAACTGAGGCAGGTGCAAGAGGATGTGGCTCTGAAGAAGCAGCCTTGGCAAAGCTGCTCCTAGGAGTAGGTCTGCACCATCGGGGAATTGTACCATCAGGAGGGGCTTGAACAAGAGGCAGATGGCATCAGTGGCTGTACCAGACCTAAGTTGTTCTTGTGAAGCCAAGGCCCCCCGCATACAAGAACTGCCTTAGCAGAGCAGCCTATCCACTCCACAAAGGGGCAAACTCTCCCTTTCAGCAACACTCCAACAGCAAAAAGAGACAAGAGCAGAAATATTTCATGTAAACCAAGGCCAGAAAGGGCTTCAATTTACTAGCTGTTATGAATGAACGGTATGATCCATCCCAGCGCTGCTTCTTACAACAATAGAGATGCCCAGGGTGTAGATCTAGCCTTGCTATCTTCAACCAGTTCTGGCTCACACAAAATTCTCACTGCCGTTCACAGGGGTATTGCCAGGAAATGACTTGAATGAAAGATGGAATTTTTTACAGAGAAATCTCGTACACCACTTTCATCACCTTTAGTTTGTACAATCCCATCTGATCTTTGATGACAACTGGAACTGCTTAAGGGGCTTTACTAGCTCAGGTCAGTAGTCATCAAAGGAATATTAGGACTATAAAATCTACTGTGTATGTTAGTCATTATGTGTCTGTACAAAAATAATGTGGTGATTTCAGCCTGTTCATGGTATATTGGTCCTTTACAGCAGAGGAATGGAAAGAAAGAAGAAACAGTGCTTAAATGTTATAGTGTGATGATTTTGGGTATATGGGCTTTTAAGAGGAATCTAGGATGAACCCCCAGGCCCTTACACAGAAGAGGGAAGAGCCAGTGCCAAGGACATTGAGCACAGCCAGCCTGCTGGGCAGGGCACTGCTGATAGTTAGCCAAGAGAAACACTAAAAAGAGGAACACATTTCCCGTGTTTTGCAGCTCAGCCCTCTGCAAAACTTCAGGATCTTACTGGTGTCTGCAGGGAAGGTGCCTTGTTGTCTCCAAAGTCCTGCCACGGAGAGGCATGTTTCTTATAAAAGTATTATTCTATTCTATTAAAGCTCATTGCTTCTTCTCTTCAAAATACAGACATTAGAGAAAACACAGTGGTGACCTTTCCACATCATTCCTTGTGGGCAGGATCCTTCCCCAGGACACCAAGTGTCAGGGCGCAATGACTCCCTCAGGTTGCAAGTGTTTAGGCTCAGATCTCCTTCCTACCAGTTCTTTAACCACCAGTCTGCAAACAGGTGTTCTTCAAGCAGAAAAAGTTATCTCAAGGGATATTTTTCCCCAGTAATTACTAAAAGAATGTGTATGTCTGGAGCTTTACATGTGAGTGCTGTTTGGGAGTTACATCTTTTACCAGTTTCTGGGCAAGCTCTACTGACAAATACCTGAGACCAACCAATATTGTACATATATTGAAGATGGGATTTTCCTGAAGAAAAACAATAATGAAAACATAAAACTAGATGTTAAAAAAGGCACAATGACAAATTTCCACAAATCAAACTAAAAAGAAAAAGCAAGATTCAGTTTCCAAACATAGGCACACAGTGTTGCTTCAAGGTATTTCCCCTAGCCTTTGGTCAACCGTTTTAGATGCCAGTGTCAGATGTTGGCAGACATGTTAGAAAGCTTCTAGAGGCAACTAAAGAGATACTCTGCATGCCTAAAGTAGCTGTAAACATTTCCATTTGGGCAACTGAATCACACGCCTTGATTTTTTTGCCTTTGATACCAGAGCCTTAATTTTTTTTAATATTAAATTAATACCTTTTAAAATTTTTTTCCATCAGTTTCCATTGGAGAGAAAAAGAAATTATTGTTTCCTCTTCATCAGTAGTACTGCTGCAGATCCTCCCACAAAAAAATGAACACATTCCTGTAAGATCAGCAGGGAGCAGAAGTTTGTATGGAGTCCATGTCAGTATATGAGAAAAGAGGAAGGGAATAATGTGAAATTTAAACTAGTTCTGAAAGCAAGTGAAATAAATTTAAATTTAAGAGGAAAACCAGATAATTTCCATTTATACTTTTGGACGTATGAATGATTAATAAAGAGAAAAGGCAGAATCAGGACAAAATAAAACAAAAGAGGAAAATACTGCAGTTTGTAGGCCTTTATCAAAGCATGTTTCTGAACAGCCACACTTCAGTATAACGGGGTGATACACAAAAATTATATCCAACTTCTCTTCAAGGGGCTAACATATTTCCAAGTTTTCTGGAAGATTCTTGGGAGCAGTGTGTGTGGCCTGTATTCGTCTGACCCAACCTGAACATCTGCAGCTCTTCACCCAAGGCTCCCTTTGCAGGCAATGGAGAAAAACAGACATATCTATGGAGCAATTTCTCTGAATCATTTTAAATATGTATTTTGAAGATGTACTGTAAAGATGACTTGCGCCCATGAAGAATGTGGAAAAGGGATAAAGTCACAAAATATATGTAAGGTCTTGGTCACGTCGGTCAAACTTTGTAATTAGTAACATGTAAACTCTATTCAAGGGGCCCTTTCAATGTCAGAGTCTGCTTTTCAGTAAAATTTCTAAGTACAGCTAATGCTCTGCTGGGAGACCCTTGGGTCCATCCAGTTCTCCCAAAGGCATAAAATGCCTGAAACTTGTCAAATATAAGATTCTTCTCTAAAGATTACCACAATATAGCTCTGAGCCACCTTTGGATTAAAGGCCAACATCTTATTTGCTTTAGCTTGAACAAAGTTCCCTGTAATTTAAGGGAAATGGCTTATAGTTGAAGGATAACAAATGGCAGTAAACAGTACCCAAAAACTATATTAGAAAGTGCTCCTGAAGAAGTGGTGATTTTCTAGTATACGAAGTAGATACATTATAATACCTAACGTGAAATCAGTGCGGAATCCTAGCGGTTTTAAAGTGTTATCAAAATAAAAATATATTGCAGTAGACAATGTGCAACTCATGCATGATCTTTCTTTTTCCTAAAAATAATTTTCTGCTTTATGCACACACAGAACTTTATCAAACTGAAAAGACCTTCTATAAGCCAATAGTGTTTCTTAGGTTTTTAAAAGGGGTACAGGCACATACCTGCATAGCTATATTGTAATTCACCTTGAAAAGCAAAAATGGGTTAAAGGAAGTTTCTACTAAATTTAATTAAATCCTTCCCACTGTTAAGACAAAGCTTTTAAGGATGAATAACCTGACAAATAATCAAAACATAACCAGACAAATTATTTTTTATGAGTGGGGCTCATGGCAAATTCCACTTGAATTGCTGGGCTCCCACAAAGATCAAGTCTGCAAAAAATTTGTGTGCAAGCTCTTTGAGTCAGAAGTCAGATTTTCATCTATTTGTATAGTATTTGTATGCTGAAGATCAAGATGTCATATAAACAGGTAAAAACAAGGAATGAAACCTTGGCCCTACTGCAGTTATACCATTATTTCCAATGTGTAATTTCACATATCAGATGTAAGCTGTCTGGAAGTTGGCTATCCAGACTAAACTACTTGCCTAAGCTGTTTCTATAACCAATGGACCTTGGAGGGCAATTTAACCCTATCCTCAGATCAGTGTCTAAAACAGATGGCCCTGTTTCTCTCCATTGGCTATAGCAGGGGCATAGATATCTGGCTTAGACTGGGCATCTAGATTGCTGAAGCCATCATCTAGATGGCTGAAGACAGATAAGAGGAAGCCTACTCCTCACGAGGGTACTATTTGCTATTAAGGTAATGCCAGTAGAGAACAATTTCAAAAACCTTCAGTAGAAGTTAGTCCTTCTTTGGATGATGCTGGATTTTTTATGTATTTGGCAGTTCCTTACAAACTTTAATGAATCAAAGAAAACCCTACACAACCTTCCCATGTTTTCCCAGACACAAATACCCAATGACTCTACTCACAGAGAGGTGGCAGTGGAGGAAACAGATGGAGTTTTGCCTAGACTTTAAATATGCTTATCCTTAGTAAAGCCCTACCAGGCAATGGGCTCAGGAGATGAATCATTGTTGTGGGACACAGGGGTGTCTGCTCCACTCTTACTTCTCCTGCTGACCTCCTGTGTGGCCTTGGGCAAACTGCTTCACCATCTGTTTCTTCACCCCGCTTTTGTCTGTGCAGGGGATGGCTACAGGGCATTTTGCAGTCAGATGCAAGCAAGTGCTCTCCATGCCCTGATCCAAAATGTCATGACCAAGATGATGTCGTGCCAAGCCTGAGGTAACATACCCAGGGCCTCAGAAAGGGTCTTCAGCTCCATTTTCGTGCTTTGTTAGCCGTAGTGAAACCGCTTCTGCTCAGCTCGTGGCATCAGCAGAGCACAAGTCCAGGTAGACATATCCATAGACTGTAAGCACCTTCTCGCAGGAGTCTTGTGTCTTTTCTTCTGTGCATGTAGAGCAGGCAGAACAAACGGATCTGTAAACTCTGCCCTAGAGATTAATAGCACTGACCGCACGTGTGAGTCCGTTGGTCTGGCTAGCCACCCAGTTCATGCACCCATGGGGTAAGAGCAGATGTTTAGTTAGGATGGTGGCATTTCTAATTAATCCTTCACTTCCTATGAAAAGCAGAAAAAGGTTTTAATTAACTATGGAGATAAAATTTAAATTAATACTATTAATGGAAAATTGTGCATGTGTATACCTGTGTATGTATCTGTGTGTATTTACACAATATATTTAACCCTGTTTCCTTAAGTGATGAAACAAGAAACTTCCTTGTTTCTCTCTCTCCTTCCCCCTCCGCTTTCACTTGGAAATTTTGGTTCAGTCAAGAAATACAACCATTTTGTCTTTAAAGTTAGTGAGTTCACTTACTTACTACCCAGAACGAAAAAGTCACAGAGGTACTGGAATCTGAAGCACTGCTACGAATAGACACTTAATACACAAGAGTCCTGTGCTTCTCAGCTATTTATTCAGCTAGCTGGAAATGTTCCTAGAAATAAGGAACCAGCTTAACTTAAAATCCACTAACCATAGCAGAGTAGCAAACCATTTTACAGCAATGACTGTGCCTATTTACACTGAAGGGCTTCATCTGACATACTACTCTCATGCCACACTCCAGGTTCGCAGTCTTCCACAAATTTTCAAACATTCGGAAGAGTGTCAAACAAATGCTGCTGGGGAGGGTTCACGGGCATTGGATAAACTGGACCTTAAAAGGTCAGTTTAGAGTAGTTGCTAAAAAAACAGACCAGTCTTCCACAAATTTTCAAACATTCGGAAGAGTGTCAAACAAATGCTGCTGGGGAGGGTTCACGGGCATTGGATAAACTGGATGGACCTTAATCAGTTTAGAGTAGTTGCTAAAAAAACAGACCTCCCAAACTTCCTGTGGGGTAGATGCTCTACATCTCTTTCCAACAGAGCATGATCCATTACCCTGTACCACCAAGCGGATGCCCGCAGGTATGATCTCCCAGCAATGAGTTTCTCTTGCATACATGAGGGACATTTTGTGTAGGAAAGCTGGTCGAGCTCTCTAAGGAGAGAAAAGCTCATAGGTCTCCTTATCAACCTGCTGCTTCTGGTGGTTGACACAGTTCACACGTGGCTGATATAAAAGCCAAAGCGGGTTCCTCTTGTGTATGGTATGCCACAGTGTGTTGTTGGCCTGACAGACTTAGAACTGAACAAGGAGTTTGTGGAGAAAAGGACAAGAACCTCTTCAGCTTGAAGTACAGGATGAGGGTGTGAAAGTCCATCCCTTGGGTCTGCAACAAGACCTGTTCAGTTCTGGCCCAACCCTGCTATTATGAATATTCATCCTTCCCCAAACCATGCTTGTTTAATAACTCGGCTTTAACTTAGGGCCTGTAAATGTAAGTACAAGCCACAGCTTGATGGAAGACTCCATGCTGACAGGTGTAACAAGTGCATGTTATTAATGTTACTGTAGTTGGTCTAAATGCCAAACTCTAACCTTGCTCGTTCTTTCCCTTGAAAATATCTGCAGATGAAGTATTGAAAGCAAATAATGAAGCACTCTTTCCTGCAATATCCTTCCTGTTGCATTTGTCCAAGATAATCCAGAAAATGCGTGGAGTTTGGCTTCTTTTCCTTTCAAAGCCTCAGCCTTTTCCTTCTCCCCCCTCAGCTGACAAGCTATATGTATACCTCAGCTGTGGGATCTAGGAATACGTGCTGGGCATACCTTCAGCATTGGCAGCCAGGACAGCCTGTTATGGGGTCCTCCCTTTGGAGAGTGAGAGGTCTGCAGCCCAGCACGGTGGTGGGTACCAGAGGGTATGTCTGTGAATTTAGCACAGCCACAGATTTCCTGAGGCTTTGAGCTCTGACCTTGGCAGGGCGAGGCCACCTCCAGGGAGCCCTGGCCTTGGGCCTCCCACCAAGCATCCCATCATCTTCCCATGATGTGAATAGCTGAGGCCCTCCCAGCTTCATATACACTCAGAACTGTGCTTCCCAGGCTGTTTCTCAGCAGAGCGGAGGAGCAGTGCCTCCACCAACCCCAAAATCATAGATGCATGAACTGAAAGCAAACAAGGAACAGCAGAGCATCAGACCTGATTTTCTGTATCACTCACGCCTCTACATTTCATTCCATGAACCCAGACAACCAGGTCAGTCAGGCAAGCATCTGACTAAGCGTCATGGATGAAGGAGCAATAGCAAGAGGAAAGTAAGGGAGAGAAACTGTAGCTCTGTCTACCATGAGGCTTGGAGGGATGGGGAAACACAGCCAGGCAAGCTGTAATCCAGCTACCCAACTGCAAACCGCAGTGAAGGCTCAGCAGCATGAACCCAGTGATGCTGTGACTTCACCACCATGAGCTACAAGATCAAAGCAAAGTACATCAACCTAAGAAGCCTGGGCACGGTCCAGTCATTCCTCTGGCATGAGCCCCACATGGAGAAAGAGCCCTTTGCAGAGGCTAGGGATGGTTGTAGGGAAATATCTCTCTTGTCTACCCCCTGCACCACTTCTAGAGAGAAAGATTTATCCCAGGCCTGACTCGGTGCTCCTAGTTAGTGAGAACGGCTACAGCAAGTCCCACCCCATTTTGGAGCAGGTCCTCCTTTCTATCCAAGGGGCTGCAAAGGCTTTGCAACAGGAAAAAGCCCCAGGGAACAGGTAAGTCCTCTGATCAAACTAGTCCTCTGATCAGCTGTCACCTGCCCATCAACTGGACCTTGCATCTTTACTCACGTCCAGCTGACCGCGCGGTGTTTCATCTTTCCATGTCGCTGATGGAGTGCTCTGCGGGACTTCATACGGGAACTGTGGTGAGACCTGAGGCTATCAAAAAGTCGAGGCAATAAATCATTCAGCTAGTCAACATTCCCACCATAGGCAAGATTGGTCTCCTTTTGCAGCTGGTCTTGCAAATTCTAGTTGTTAGGAAATGAAAGACATCAGGAAAGTCTGCTGAACTAAATGGTTTTGTCATTGCCCCCCCCCTTTAACTTAGGTTGCTGTGGTGACTGAAATAGTTGCCTTTGCTTGGATAGACCAGCACTACATAAAACCTACAATCTTGTAAGAGATAAACTTATGAGCTATAAACATACAACATAAAATCATGTATGTCACTTTTGTAGGGGCTCTGACACTTTCCCTATCAGGAAAAGAAAGGCTTCGCAAAGTTTACTCCCCACCCCCACCATTTCCTCTCAAAACTTAGTCCTGGTAAAAATTTGGGTTATCATCCATACAGGTTTAGTCTTGCAAAATCTGCTTTTCAGCAATCAAATTTCATACAAAGGAAGAGAGATGAATATTACTGAGCAGTCCATCAGGGATCTGGGATTTTACAGCCTTCAGAGCAACATTTCCACGCAGCGTAAATTTGTTTGGAAAATAAGTCCATCTTTTGTTTGAAGTAGTTAATTACCTTGCTAGAGGAACCAAATGAAATAAAAGATTTATGGATCCCTCTTTCTCATAGCGAAGGAGAAAGTGATCTGTTTGCAGGAGTTATATTTTCAGGCACTTTGCTGAGACACCCCAACCCCCCTCGGTTGCTGACTGTAAAATAAGAAAACTATTACCCAGCTGGGGTAACAATAGGCTCCCACAGTGCTTTTCTGCTCAGCCCGCAGCTGCCAGTGAAAGTGGAAACTACAGCAGCAGGATAACATTCTTTTCTTACAGCCTGTTTCTATGGGCAAGGAGCCCTCCCACTGCTTCAATGTATTTTCTATGCAAAACTGTAGAAGAAGTGACATTTTAAAAGTTTTGACCTTTGTTTTTTTTTTTTTTCTTTTCTCCCC
>NW_008795029.1:2504522-2566401 GCF_000699145.1 Aptenodytes forsteri
TTTTTTCCCCCCCCCCTTTTTTTTTTTTCGTGAACCAAGGCATACATTTTTTAAACCTTCTGGCAGGGTGTGTGTTAGGAACAGCAATAGCCATTACTATAATAATAAAATGTTTCAAAATTTAAAAATTCTCTGTGAGTATAGTGTACTGGTAACCTTTGTGCAGAAAAAGGTAGTGATGAGAGATACTCTTCTGGTTATTGTCACAGGCAAACAGATGATTACGGCAGATCTCACACACCTTTGCAAAATAGTGTCTTTGAACACCACATTTTCATTTGCTAATTTCATATTTTAAAGCTAAAATTTTAAAGGATTTTACAGGCAAAGATTTTTTTTTCCCATCACTGCAAGAAAAAAATGAAATATTAACCAGTTTTATTAAAATTGCCTTAAAAAAAAGTGTTTACAAAAGAAAAATCATTGGACAGAATAATGCTAGTGAACAATAGTAAATTAGTTGCATACACATGTATCCAAATTATATGGATCTAATTTGATAGATTAGCTTACAAATACAACAAAAAAAATTACCCTACTGGTTAACACATAAAATAACACACTAAATCTCAGGAAATGATAAAGGATGTTAGAAATGTAAAACATATTTTCCCAAACACAAGCAAAATAAATGAAAACTGTTCAAGCGAGGCGGGGAGGGGGAAGGGATGCCCATGAGTCATTGAAGTGAATGCAGAACAGATTCCAAAAACAAGCCTGGCAGGTTAATCCATGTGAGAGTCTTCCATTCACCACTGATTCCCTCTGCTAGCTACCACCACTAGCTATCACCAGCTCACTCTTACGTTCACCAAGGGCACTGGCTCTGCTGTGGGTCCATCTATCTATCTATCTCTCTGGTTCTGACCCCACATTCTTATCATACCTGACCCTCTCCCCTCCACACATTGAAACCGATGGAAATTTGACCGATGCAAACGATGACGAATAGGCCGATAGGGCAGCAGTGTTCTGAAAAAATTAGGTTTAAAAACTGTTTTAAAATTCAGTAAGATTTAGAGGAGAAAGTAGAAAAATCCCATGTTTTAAACTGGTGGCTCCACTGGTGGATTGATAAAGAGCTATAAAGACTTCTTGGTAACCTGAGTCCTCCATCAGAATGAGATAAAATCATCTCTCACTCTACAACACACACACTGTAACCAAATCCATCATTAGCAAACTTCATCATTCATCATCAGGCAACAATCTACTATAAATTACAATGGGTCCATTAAAAGATCGTGAAACCTAACAAAAAAAAGCAAAAGCAAAAAAAAAAAGCTCTCCCGGGAGGGTCTGTGGCAAGACAGAATATTCTTTCCAGTCCCCTCAATCTGTGCCTGAGACACTGTAAACTCTCAGGACACCCTTTGGATTTCACAAACTGTACATGACATCCCCAGGTAAACAGGGAAAAGGAAGCCCTAGTTTCTACCCAAACTGTCTGGTTTTTTGTTTCCCTGGGCAGAATATCTCCTGTAGATTTTCAAACCCAAAGTTGCTCTTTCGGGTCTGTGAATCAACAGCTTAAAAAAAATATTCAGAGATGTTTTCGTGGCAAGCCTGCCAGCGGGGAGCCAGGGACCAGCGATGGTTCTGGGGAAGCCACCAGGCTACCTGCACCTCCCGGGGTGGGGCACAGGGCTCTGGAGGAGTTGCCAGCCAGGCCCTGCACCCACTGAAGGTCTTCTCCTTGGCTTTGGTGGGGGTGCAACCAAGTCAAACCAAGTTATCATTTCGAAAGTGCATCTCTCATCATCTGCTGTATTAATAGTTATTCGCATGTTATTTCCGGGTTTCTTTGCTGCGATATGTGGGTGCAGGCAGAAGAATTCTAAAGGATTTTTAGGCTGATAGTACTTCCATTATTCAGGACAATGTGCTATCCAAGGCAGGCAGCTATTTGGGATAAATAGCATATCCCCATTTGTCCAAAATAGCCAAATGTCTGGCATGAGTCATGCCAAACAGGCAGCTGCTCGGCAGGAGTGTAGTACTGGCATACTAAAAAGCAGAAGATATTGGGGGGGCAGAGAGAGCTAAAGGTGGCACCAGGGTATATAGTGACAGAGGGTTTGTGGGGTCAATAATACACAGTTATCACACTCATTAAAAGAGTCAGATGATTAAATGTCAGTATTTGTCTGCAGTTTGCACACATCAGTTTCCAAGACACCATTCATCTCCTTAGTACTTAGAACAGACAATAAATTAGTATCTTAGAGGCCGCTGTGTGGGAGGTGCTGGCAGGTATTACCTCTGGAGCACACATATTGCAAGTACAGTATCACCACCAGAGAAACACACTGGGCAGGGACAGAAAAGTCTTGAGAAACAGTTCCTTTAGTAAGGGTGCTGCGGTGTATTTCCTCAGCTGTCTGAGATGGCTTCCTGAGAAGTAATGGCATTCACAAGGAGCAGGACGGATGTTGCAGGGAGGTAGATGAATAAATTTCCAGTGAAGGTATCCGTGTCCTCAGCTGGCTGCCGGGTAAAGCCATGTACCCGCAGACTTGTGAGCACCGTACATATCCATGCTACGTGCAGGCACCCTCCTGTCCTTTCCAGGCTGTAAAGTCCCTTCCTCTCTCAGCATTGCATGAGTACTAACAATTTAAGCCGCAGATACTCCTGCAAAGTAGGTAATGAACTTTATTTTACAGAGAGAGAAACTAAAGACCTAAAATTTGTGCCATACCCAACACCGCAAAGGAAGCATGAGGCAAAGTCTTGAATGAAACCAGCTACTGAGAAATGGTCTTCTACTACAAGAATATCCTTTGTCACATTCACTGCAATGCAAGCTCAGCAGGTGCCGTTTCAAATTCAGTATCTCGGCCATCTAGTTTTAAAATAAATGAAAACAGTCCCTGGCATGTAGTAAACTGCTTGCCAAACTTAGGGATTCTTTAGCTTACATTATCTTTAGCACATTTAACTGCCAAAAAAATAAAAAATGGAACTGGGTAAATGTGTAGTTAGTCATGCTTGTAAAAATGTCAACGCTGTCAAAAATATTTGTGTGAAAATCATAAACAAAATCTGCTGCCATGAGAAGTTATTTGGTTCTTAATTATGGGACAAAATGACTTCTTTTTCATGAAGACTTAAAAGAAAGAGAGCTAACACTGTGATGGAAATATTGGCACAAACTTGACTCAGCTGCTTCCCTGGGGTAATAAAGTTGCTCCCAGAAAGAAGAGGATTATAATCTTCACAGAATACCTTAAAAATCCAGCTAGTATGCCAGGCTAGCCTAGCAGATTCCTAATAGGATGTGCAATCCTGCACCTCCAAGTATGTTTGGAAGGGTTCAGGTACTTAAAAGCAAGAGAGGGTTGGTTAGTAGTACTTTAATTGGCATTTTTAAGTGGTTTTCTTGATCTGCAACTCTCAGATTTGCACACTTGCTTAGAGACTGGATAAGCATATTTTATAACCTAAAAAAAATAAACAAAAGCAGTAGGTCACCAGACCAAATCATGCAGGTCAGTGGAGAGGAATACCTATAGCTATCTTGAGGTTTGTGTTCGTTGACCTGTAGGAACAGTTGGTGGTCCCACTCCATTTCTGAAGGACAGATGTCCTCACCCGCACGCTACCACAGGTGGCAATGCTGCGATCAGCAGACCCCACGGGCACATCCCAGGAATGAACCCCTGCAGAGGGGGCTCACTGGGGCCAGGTACACTGGCAGGGCCTTTGGAGAAGTTGTCCTCTCTTCCCCCTCTCTCCTTTGCAACTTTATAAAAGCAGACTCATACTCTTACAACTTGTGGTTAATTGGGAAACTTTCACTGGTAGTAAAGTCGCAGGGAGTGGAACTGAGCATTCAGTGGTATGGCCATTCAGGGACTTAATTTCCAAACCATGTGGTGAGTGCAGGCATTGCCAGCTTCTCAGGACAGAATCATGTGTGTCTGTGTATTGTTGTAAAGTACAAGACTCACCAAAACAATATTGAAACAGACAGAGAGCCAAGGTATTTAAGAAATTTTTTATGCTGAGGGTGGTGAAACACTGGCACAGGTTGCCCGGAGAGGTGGTGGATGCCCCATTCCTGGAAACATTCAAGGTCAGGTTGGACGGGGCTCTGAGCAACCTGATCTATTTGAAGATGTCCCTGCTCATTGCAGGGGGGTCAGACTAGATAACCTTTAAAGGTCCCTTCCAACCCAAACCATTCTATGATTCTATGATTCTATGATTCGATGATTTCTCTTGCCCTGAACTGCAAATACAGCTTGTTAAAGTTAGTGTCCAACTGTACGGAGATGGTCCTACTCAGCTGTGATCAGGTTTCTCAAGAGTTTGGAGAAATGGCACTGAAAGGTCTGTCACAACGTGGCACAAAACAAGTTGCTAGCAAGAAGCAACTTCCAAAAAGGGCCACAGCAACTGAAGCAACATTTCCTGCTGAGCTCTGCGGTTCCAAGGCCTCTTACAGAAATGGTTTCCCATCCCTTAATATCCCTGGGAGTTCAGTACTGATGTGTTATATTGCAAACGTAAAAGATTACTTGGAACAGAACAAAGATTCATAAAATTCATCTTTTATTACTCCATTTCATGTCTTTCCCTTGTTATCTTCCCTCCTCATAGAATTTCAGATTGCTGCTTGGAAAGGTAAGGGAAAACAATCTTATATTAATACTCACTAGATTTATTCATGGGGGTTTACGTTATCCTATTTTATAATTGAAAATATCTGCATGGAAACGAGATACAATCAAAACTCAAGAGAAAAGTAACATTTTTCATATCACAAAAGGGATAAAACCTGAAGCAGAAAAATGTGACATTAAATGAACAAAGGCCATGTTGTGTTGGCTCATTTCAATCATGTCTACCTTCATTCCTCTGAACAACTCTACTGAGAGAGTCCTGGTACCTCTTTCTTGCTATCACCATGAAAACAAGCTTTTGCTGGAAGAAAAAAGGTGAGGCTCTCCTATGCGCTGTCTTTAATACTTACTCTTCATCAGATAGAGGAATTGGTGAAATTCCTGAAAAAAGGAGGTAGAACAAGAGCTGGATAACTTTGTGCCACCCGTTTCTGGTTTGTCTAGTGAAAAAATAACATTGTTTTAACAATAAATAAGAGCAGATTTGTTACAGTGTTCAGGGAGTGTGAGGACTAGGGGAAAGGCAGATCAGGAGTAAATGGATTAAAGACAGCCTTCTAAGCAGGAGAAAAAAATATTGCCTGGAGATATTTCAGTGTTAAGTAAACACAAGCAGTAGCCTGTGGCCTGCCTTACACAAAGGACAGCAGGGAAATGAAAGGTGCCTTCTACCTCTGGTTATCCTTGGATGGGGAGAGGGAGGTGTTTAAAGCACTGCCCGCTGGTCAGGACATTTGTACCACTGGTGGCTCTGCCCATCCTCTCCACCCCAGCGAGTAAGCAGGAGGACGCGTTGTCTTCAGGCCAGCACAGGGCATGCAACTTCTGGAATAAGGCAGCAAGACTGTCACGCTCTGAAATGCCATCTGCTTTCTGGCCTGTTCCTAGAACAGTACCAAAACATGTTACCAATGGCTCACTCAAAGGGAGCCCCAAAAGGCATCAGAATTTTTTTGCTTCTCTTGGGAAACGGGCTCCTCCAAGGCCATCTATTTCCAAGGTCCCTAGAGCACAAAGACAAGCAAAGTAGGGTCTTTTACACAACAAGCAGTGAGAAGTTTGGCTCAGCCTTGTTGAGAGCGTCATCAAAATTCAGCCCAAGTGTAATAAACTGTCAAGGTTTGTTTTCTACAGACAGGCTCTCAGCTCATTGTCCTCAGGTTGTTGAGAGACAGAAGAGGGAAGCAGATATCCTCAGCTCTCTGAGACATCACTTAAATATTTCTACAAAACCTTGCCTCCTTCTGTTAGTTTTTCTGGGGTCCTGAAAACCTCAGATCTTCCTTTCTTTACTACCAACATTTTCGGGTCCAGAAGTTGGGTCCTCTTTACTGGGCCTGAGCACAGTACAATATCGCAAACATTACAACTACTTCACACTGATGCAAAGGATAAGCAGAGAAGATGTGTGAGATAGGATACTGTGGGTATGTTTCCTGATAGGAAGGGTCACAGCCATCCCACTAGTCCATCCAATATCCTGGTGAGCCCAGGAGTAAAGCTCTTGCCCTCATCTTGTCCCATTCTTCCATTGCTATCCCACTTCAAGCCAGGATGTCAGAATAGGTGCCTGGAGATACATTCAGCCTCTTTGGTCGACTTGAGTCCTGCTAACATGGTTCTTCCAGCACAATCACGTGTTACCAGTAAATGCAGTTGTCTGCCCCTTTCCTGATCCTACCAGCAGCTCTGAGAAGCTGTTGGAGGAGTCTGTGAGACAACAGTACATAACTTCGCCCTTGGCTGTGTAACTAAGTAGATATAGAGATGCCTATATCTAAGGCTAAGGTTGAATGAACTCTAAGCAGAGGAATTAAATCTAAAATAAAAATGCTACCATTTTGTGACAGTGTTATAATCTGCCTAGTTGGTAATTCCTGAACCTCTGGTTTGCAGCATCTCTGCTCTATTCACCAGCTAGTTTATTACCTTTAGTTTATGTAAGGCACCAGAATGTTAAACATCTACAAAATGTAGACATCTGCATCCAAGCCGTTAGTCTTTGGATTTTCTTAATTGTAAGTCATGTGACCTATGGTAGCTGTCTAATTCGGGATGAGCCAAGTTACTGCTGGGAAGTGCTTACATCTTTCCATTGACTCTAACAGGGCAAAAGGAGAGGTGGACTAGTTCAGATGTCTGCACCATAGATGTCTTAATTTCAGTCAATCCTATATAAATTTGAGTTACTTAGCTCCACCACAAGGGTCTCCATGCAGTTTAAGAGACCCCATTAAAACCGTATCTTCACATATGGGGCAAACACCAAAGGTAAGGTGGTGAGTGAGAGGTGTGCAAATTTTCCACAAACAGGTTCAAGCTCACTTCTGTAACAGTTTAGGATGAAAATCAGCCTCAGAATAAAATGCAGAGATTGCTTGTTTGGCATAGCTTTCCCACAGTAAATAATAGATACAAAATTAGCTAGTGAGAGAGGAAGGGAAAAAAACATAGATCATTTGCTTTCACTTGCAAAGCTTTTAAAGCATTCAGAACAATATAAATCCTGAGACAGACAGAGACTGTCCTCTACAGATGGGCACTGGGCATCTGCAACAAAACACAGTCATGACCCTACATATAAGTTTCTGTGAAAGGCCATTAGATGGGAGACAGCTCATTGTGTGCACATGTGTTTGGATGAGAAAAATGAGTCACTCCCAACTCTGGATCAAGCAGGTGATGTAAAGGATTGGCAAGGAGAATGATGCAGACAAAGGCTCTGCTTTCTGAAAAGCACTGAGTCACATCCTAGGAAAAAGCATAAAAAAAGAAAGCAAAACTGGATGCAGCGATATCAGTTGAGAGTTGGGAGCAAGGATGAACACACCTACTCTGCTACAGAGGACGCACACCTATATAAACCAAGGAGCCTAGACTATGTTTTGCAGTGACTTCTGTAAGGCCTTAGGACCGAAACTTTCTGTCTGTTCAGCAGCAGTTTCGTTAGGAGCAGTCTTTTTTGTAATTTCACATGTCAGCACAATGTACAACTTCTCTGGAATGACAAATTCTTCACTGCAGAAACCCAGTCACAGGGCTGGTAAGAAGTTGCCTGCTGAAAAGGAGAATCAGGTTCACCATCTTTCCAAAGTTTTGCTGTTCTTCTTAGCAATATTTCTAACTTCGTCTCAGTGAAAGGGTAGCCAGGAGATATGCTATTGCATTTTTAATACAAGAGGTGGACTGAACAATGTTATGAACCTTCTAGGACCAAAAAAAGCTGTTAATACAGTGAACTCTTAATTCCCCTGCTATGTTTTACCTAGGTTTTAGAGCAGCAGGAAGGCGAGCAGAGTTTTTTAGCTCTAGGCTGTGGGCCAGTCTTAGTGGATCTGGGCTGCCTTTGTGTTGAGCTGCCCAGGTACCCTGCTCTCCTCCCCAGTACCTTTATTATCCTTACATCCCAGACCTCCTCCACTTACTATGGATAGCGGAGATTAAGACTGTTCAGTTCACTGACTTAAAGGAATTCAGCTCACACTGTGACACCTTTTTTGCTGATTTTACTAACCACTGGCCATTCACAAGAAGGAAAAAGAAGCTGGAGACATCTAAGCTAGAACAGGGGGATAGCCACCAGCTCTATCATCACCTTCTTGGATGCGGCAAGGCAGTTAGCTCCAGTTAGCCCTTCAGAGGACCATCTTCTGATATGAATAACAGATTCAGAAACCTGATTTCTGAGCTTGGGACCCCTCAAATGAGGCAGCAGGTGTCTACCCTTTAAGGCACAGCCAGGATAATTCTGCGGTACAGCTCCCCTATTGCTTTACAAGCCTCTTTCCCTATACACATGTAACAATTGATATGGCAGATGCTCTGAGAGGTAGAAGTCACCAGGAAGATGAATACAAATTGAGTTAAAGATTAAACCAAGAAGAGATGATCAAGCAGCATAAACTGACTTAGCTATATTTTAAGTTTTTCAGCATCCAAGTCCTGTTTCCTCAAATCTCTACTCAGTTTCCATTAATGCTTCACGAGGCCCTCAGAAGACCTTGTTGCTTTGCATCCACCCTGGCTCTGCCTCTGTGAAAGCAATTTTTGTCTATTCTGGGAAACAGATGTGAGTAAGAGAGAGATTTGGGTAGATTTGAGGACTGCCATTCTTTTGACACTTTTCTGGAAGTTCAAAGAGGTACTTGTCACTCAACCCCGGCTTTTGGTTGGGAAGAAACATGGGCCAGTTTCAGGACACCACAGATTTTTGCTGGGATCTCACAGCTGGTCTTTGAAACCTTCTGGAGGGACCAGGCTAAAGCCCAAGACCAGAGCGACACATGAGACAATGAACATGTTAGACCTCCCCATCCCCCAGTGAACTTTTGTCGGCCTCTCCTCTTCCTGAAAGAAAGGGGGAAAAACATCCTTTTTGTAGTGGCTGCTTATTATATAAAGCAAATCAAGAGTGAAGGGAGGGAGCAAAGAGATGGCACAGAGCCCGATAAGTGCACCCTTAAATCTATAATTAAAACCAAAGGCAAGTTCCCAATATAGCCAATTCAGTTATATAAGATCTTACAAAAGCTTCACACTGTTTGCTGGGTTTTGCTTTATTACTGTTCCCTCTCCTTGGAGTTCACTTCAGGTCAGTAGCAGATGAGGTATTGCAGTCAGAGTTTATGGCAGGGTAGAAATCTAACAGTGCCCTGTTTGTAAAGATATGCAAGTGTGCACCCAGAGGGAAAAAATAATCACTGGCTCTACTTGAAAGAGAAAAAGTTAATGGTCACTTTGGAGCTCAGTTTAGGCCACCTCCAGCTCCGGAAACGGATTGCTAGTTACTAAGAAATTACTTTAAATGATGTCCTGAGAGTCTGTAAAAGGCTCCTCCTTGCCCACCGGTCAGAGAAATATGGCAAAACTACACGTAAGACAAGAAATCAGTCTGGATCTTGCCTCGCTAGCTGGCCAGACTAAGCCATGAGGATACAGAAGTGTTCTCAGAAAGCGCGTGACGAGTCTATACCACATTTCTTCATGCCTACTAAAAGCAGCCTGCAGGAAAACACGAGTTCAGCTGGCATTTTTGTAAGTGTAGGCAGCTCACTGTTCCGTGCAACTGTACTGGGAGTAGCTATCTCTATGTGGGAGTTGGAACATGTATCAGAACCACTACATTAAATAGTATGCAAGCTAGGTTTCAGAAATATAAATAAAAAGCAGTTATCATTAGTGATAAAACCCTTCACTGCTGCATCTTCCTCTTGCATTCTTTACAGCAGGGGTAGGCAGTAGCATTCATAGAAGCAATGGTTTCCTAGGGCCATGCTGAAACTAAGCTCTTCCTCCATATAAAAAACCCAAACAACGCAAAACACCAAGAACGCCGTGTTTAAACACAGTAGAACCACTCAGCAGCAATCAGCACTGTGCAGACATCCGTGTACTTCTGAGGTACCAGATTTCAAAGATAAGGAGAATGTGGGTACCAGGGGAAGAAGACACAATTGTCTTCTCCACTTTCTGGTTAAGTGACAAAGTGCAGGCACGTGCAACATGTGCAACTTCCAATTTCATCAGTTAATGCACCTTGCTGAAGTCCCATATCCCAGGGTGCTAAGTGTCCTCAAGAAGAACTTACCTGGAAGAAGCTGATGATTGCTGGGTGTAGTACCAACAATCACAGATTGAAATACCTTCATGTTCTAAACCCCAATTATATTTAGATTAATTTGTCCCACAAAAGTAGAAGTAGGGGAAAATAGAACACTTTCAAAAAAATTCCTAAAATACTACTCTTTTTTTCCCAGTGACAATCAGAAACGTTACCATTTTTTACCAACATGATAGGTAGCAGAAAAATGGGAAGAATTATTTGCAGGAATGTTTGTGAAATCTATGACCATCCTTTCTTTGCGATGTGAAACCTCAATGAAATGTACCTTTTAAAAATTAGGAGGCCACATCGACTTAAAAGATATGTTAATTGCTTGAACTCTGTTGTTTGTTTTGAGCCGTGACAGTTCCCAGCTTGCAAATACCGTATGCAAAAGTACAGAGGAAACCACCATGAGCAAAACTGTGTTGCTGATGCAGCATACTTAAAATATTATATCTGATTGGATTCAGTTCCCGTTCCTCCTGCATGCCTCCATCAGAGGATTTTTGTGATTAATATCTGCCAGTGTCAGGCACTAAAATGGTTATCCAAAGAGTATTGTTTAAATAGCACTGATTTGAGAGCTGGGGGCTCAGCTCTGCGAAGACCTGTGGGGGAGAGCTGTGGGAAGGAGAGGCTCAGGGATCCCGCTTTCCTCATGCACCTGCTGGTCCTCGTGGCAATGCAGGTGCTGGCAGAGCTCCAGCCTCACACTGACAGTAGCACAAGGCCCTTCAAAGGCAGATTGGTCTTTCCAGTGCAATGGCTCTACAGCTGCCACGCAGACCGGCAGACCTGGTGGTATGGAGGAGGAACGCCTGTTTACCCTTTCAAAAGCTTACACACAGCCAGAGACACGCTGGCTCCCAAAGGGCATCTGCACACAACATAAATACGATGTTTTCACAAAGTTCTGTGAAGCCATGTCAGATGTACAGGGCATAAATGAGAAATGGGCTCATTAAGTTTCATAGGGATGTAATATCACCCCAGACTGTATCTGCTGACACCACTCAAACCGGCAACCACCAACAAGTAACTATCTGCAAGAAGGTTGACATCTCTATATTAAAAGGGAGGAGTGACACTAAAAATTAAGGCTCATATTGTTAGTATTTTCATCATAAGAGTGTGTCATGAGCTGTTGTTTTCTGAGCGAAGATAATGATCAGACGAGCTTTTGTGATGCTATCACAGAATCACAGAGTGGTTGAGTTTGGAAGGGACCTCCGGGGGTGGTCTTGTCCAACCTCCCTGCTCAAGCAGGGACACCTAGAGCAGGACCATGTCCAGACAGCTTTTGAATATCTCATTATATATAAATAATTTTTAATATCTCCTTACCTATAAATCCACGTAGTCTTACAGCTGTATATTCAATACGACAACTAGCAGCAGTAAGCATGCATTATTCGTTTACCAGGTAATGTTCTCAGATAAAACATGATTTTTGCCTGGGGAAATAAGAGAAAGAGGGATACAACACAGGCTCTTAACACCAGACTATAGCACTTCTTTCTCTCTTTGGAAGGGCACCACACACAGTCTAACAAGAACTTCTATAAGCAGTCTGAGTCTAAGTGAGAAGCACCACCAGCAGTTCCACGTATACAAACTCTTCTCTTGTGTCTATCTAGAATGTTTAAACCATTTCCATCAGTATACTGCCATCTTTCACACGTTCTTATAGATAGAAGCTCAAGAAAAAAGTGCATCTGGCAACTTTTTCACAGGCAAAAGATGGTCAACAAGTTCTGTGCAAATCTCATTAAGAAGAATCGATGTCTATGCCAGTCTTACATTGCTTTCTCATGTGACATCCACTCTAACTGAGACCACTGGGAAAAAAACCATTTGATCGCTCAAAGTGTCTGTTAGTTTTGTGGTGTTTTTTACCAAATCAAGTCAAGGTAATCAAGTTTGAGCTCTAAAAGCTAATCAGGTTCTGGGTGGGATTGACTTGAATACAGGATTCCATTTCCTTGAACGCATTTGATAATCATTACAGTCTATCAGCTTGGGAAAATAACCTCATTGTGTCAATGCCAGCACTAATCGACTCACTTTCCAAGGCTCAGATAGCCTAACAAGTATTTTATTCTTGATACTTGTTTCAAAATTAATTTGCACTGTCTCATAGATTTTCAGCTTCACGTGCCATGTCTTCTCCTCCCATAATATGCTGAAAAATGAGTTTCAGTTCATAGTGCTATCCTGACATCACATTCCCTTTTCATTTCCTGTTTTTATGTTTTAGATCATGAAACAGCACAAATGATTTCAAGGGACGATTCAAATAAGGTACATAACATGTGTATGACAGATCTTAGGTACTGTGTCAGAGGATAAATGTTATAAAACAGCCTCTGATGCCTTGGTACGGTAACAGCCTCTTTCTCATTAGAGTCATCTGTTAACATCCCTTTTTTTGTTTATCCTCTATTTTGATTTCTCCAAGCCTTCCACTGTTTCTTTTATTTTCATCTCTGAGGTTTTCACTTTAGGTAGACCAACTGATACAGGAAATACCAAGTGGAGTTTCACTTTCCATTCATGCCATTTTCCTCCCTTAATGTTTTCAAGACACTTTTCAGTTATCATTAACCCTCCCCTCTCCCCCCCTAGAATGTACATGTTCAAACTTATGCTTAATAACAGTGAAACTGATAGAGATCACTATGGCAAAGGTAAAGTTCAAAACCTTTCTCAGTTTCTTTGCTGTTCTTTTTCAGATGTGTAACTTGCAGAAAATCTGTCCATGATTTTCAAGTTTTTTCCTGTTCTACCATTTGGAGCTGTTACGTCTAGCAGAGAACCTGCCTCCCAGTGCAGTTTCTGAGCATGTTTTGCTCTGAAGATTTCAAATTCTTCTCAGGTGATTTTTTTCAAAAATGCATTGTGATAAAGTGCCTGGATGCAAATAAATTGGTCACCAAGATAAGGTGTAAGTAAACGGCTTCTCCTAAACAAGCCAATTAAAAATGTTTTTATCATAGACTCCTTTTTACTACCAGTGCTGTGCGCTCTTTTAGAACGGACTTTTAATTTCTATACGCTTGTGAAGATAGCTATGAACAAATACTTCAGCAATGCTCCTGCACATAACGTACTTTTGGAAATAGGCTTGAGAGAAGAGCTACTCATGTTCTCCTGTGCCCTCATGCCCCTCAGCTGTGACAAGAAAGAAGAAGAAAACTCAGTCCAATCTTGAAGCAAACAAAACCCACAGAAAAAAAATAAAATCTGTGATCACCTTCTTGTCTTCTTCCCAGGGAAACTGTGGCAGATGAGACCCAGGGTGGTAGGAAAGATTTTTCTCAGTGCTTCAGAATTATTCACTCTTCCTGCTTGTGGAGGTAAAACAGAAAATACAGTGGTGGGTCCTAGTCAGATCGGCACTTAGGCATGGAAACTGCTTCTCTCCAGTGACTGTACAAAGAACCAGAGTTTGTCAGTAGTAGTCTGAATCATTGAAGATTTTGTATGCTATAGTAGTCAGAAAGCCTAAATCAGGCACCCCAGGTAGTCAACTGGAGTCTAAAAATAGGAAAAATAAGGGAGACAGAGCACCATAAATTCAGAGGGCAGATATTTTTCTATTTTAAGTCTTCAAATCTGCCTTAAATCTATGCTATGAACGTAGCACATTGGTTACTTCTGCTGTGGGTAATGAGGCACCTTCTGAAAGCACTTGCTAAATTACACAACATCTGAATGCAGGATGGGATTATGGCACCTCTCTGCTGTTTTAGCATTTCATTTGCAGGCAGCAAGTGCTCTTATCTACTCGCATGCTGTCACAAAGGTGTGTGTCTTTTGTGCCCGCAGAAGTTGTGTGATGGGAGGAGGTTCCTCCCTAGAACCCATCCCTTACACTGCAGGTATTTGAGCTTTCCAGCCTGCTGGTAGCAGGCAGACGTATATTATTGGTAGTGCCAGCAACTGTTCTCTTGTCTTAGCCCAACATGGAAACAATTGCTCAGGGGTCCTGTAAATAATAGTCCTTTGGTATCATTTTCAAAAAAAAAAAAAGCCCCTCAGTAGACAATAAGCTGGCAGTAATTTTCACATTACTCCAGACAGTATCCCATTCACTGCTTGACAGATCCGTTTATTAATTCAGATTTCTACTTCTCCTTTAGCTCTCCTGTTGCAGGTAGACAATAGAATTTAACTGTTTGTGTCCATCACCCATGGCTTTACTTGCTGCCAAACTGTTTCAGGAGGATATCTAGCAAAAATCACAGACTTAGGGCTGTCCGTCCTACAGAGAGCACAAGAATTTGGGGAAAAACAAAAAGAAAGCTAAGAAGACCTGACAGTAGCTAGTGTGAAGCCCACCTCACGCGCAGGAGATATTGGTCTTTAAAATACATCTGCCTGACTCAGCTCAGGGACACAGTACAGCAAATAATAAGCAGTTTGGAGACGAAGAAATACAATTCTGAGAAAAACTGCACCCCAGCCTAGTGCATTTAAAAAATGTTCCCAAAGTGATTGTAAGTAATGCAAATTATGCCAGAGAATGGAAAGTGCTCATACCTCAATCTGCGGTTTTGTTACCTGCACAGAATCCAATGCCTGAAACATCTGTAGCAAGCCCTTGCTCCACTTGCACATGTAAGAAGTGTGTTTGTTGTGGGGGACAGAGAGGCAGAGACGGAACAAAAGCAAGTTTCAGAGGGTGGCACTATTAGTGCTATGAGCCCTACATGGTACAAAAGCAGTTTCTCTGGGGACCGATGGTTTGCCGGTACACAGGGAAGCTGCTAGGAAATCAAAGGCAGTGTCAGGTATCTATCAATTAGAATGAACCCCTCTTTCCAGCTGTCGTAAAATCAATGTATTCCCTCTATGCTTGCCCTGACAACTATGCTGTAATAAACTTCCAGGAGAAGCAGTAACCAAGTTATTACATGAAGATAGTGATTGTGCCTCGCTGAATTGTTCTCTCTGGATACAAATGCTAGCCATAGGTTCCCGAGTTTTTTTTCTGTTCCCCACAGCAACTGAGATGCAGGTGTGCTTCTCAGAAAAATTCCTGCCTAGGATATCTGCAGCATGCAGTAGTGTCTGCGCAGAAACAGATGATCCCCGTGCTTGTGTCAGCAGACCTGCGTGGCTGGGCAAAATTAGTTTTCAGAGCAACAATTCTGAGGTGCCATCTGCAAAGCACAAGAATGCATCATACCATGAGAGTACAAAATATATGCATCTTCATCCAAGATGCTGGCCTATCTCCCCCTGCCATATGCTCCAACTGCTAAGCTAAGTTCCCATTCCTGAGTATGTGCCAAACAGTAAAAACAGCATAACCCCTTGAGTTATATCCAGTAACGCAGGGCTACCGGATCTTCAACTGATCATGATTCAGCAGCTGAAAATTCAAATGAAGATGTAATATTCATGGCTGATAGTGAAAAGTGAAGAGAATTAAAAAGTAGGAACCAGAAGAAAGTAACATGAGATAGGCTTCATCTTGCATTTTTCTTTTCTTTGTTTTCTGTGTTAGACTCCTGTGTCTCACATGGGGGGAGGGAACTCACGAAGGGATTAAAGAAAGAGCATAAGCCAGCATCAAATAAGGGGTAAGTAACTGAAAGGTGGCTGAATTTAAATACGTTCCAATTCACTGTTGCTTCCTTACTGAAAATTTCAGAATTTAAGAATGAAATTGATAGTAATTAACAGAGCAACTGTTAATAGATAATTGAGTAATCACCCAAAATTGTTATAGAATTCATCAGAGAAATAGATGTCTCATGAATTTTTTAAGCCAACATGAAGAATTTAATGGAGAATTACAGCCCCACTAGCACACTGCACTACCTTTAAAATTTTTCACTCTATTCAGAATGACCAGATCTGAACTCTATGTTTTCAAACTAGAAAAGATAAAAATAAGCCAACAGTACCTACTCCAAAGACTAGTGGGGAATTAATGTTGATTCTCAATCACATTTTATCCAAATTCAATAGCGTGGGGTTACACTTTCACTGGAATGAAGGTTTAACAAGCACAAGAAAGAACCTTGGAGCAATAATTAGATAATTACAGAAATGCCATCCCTTTAAGTACCACTGAACTGCTCCCACAGGGGATTCACAGGAAGACCCTAGTACAAAATGAGTGGAAATCCAGCACCAGTGCTGAGAGATATCGGCCCCGGTTCTACAAACACTCACTGACATAAATAATCTCACACGACGGAAGTCCAGGCTGTGCTGATTTTCACCTGTGCTCACCCCTGCACGTAAGAGGCGCTGCGTATTCTTTGCTGGAAAAATCCTGCCCTGGTTACTGTCCTTATGGATGCCTCATTTGCAAAGGAACAAAAGTTGCCTCACTTCACTAAAAAAGTGGGCAGCAGGATTCAGTGAGGGAAGGAATTTGGGCGGTTAGGGCCACTGGATGACATGAACATCAGCTCCACTGAACCATCTTCCTCTTCACGGCAGTCACAAAGAGAGCTGTAAGGGCATGGGGAGGACAAAGTCGAGAAGGAACAAATTCAGAAATATGGCTGCAGTTTGAGCCTTCCTGTGCCTTCCTCTGCTGTTGGCTACAGCCATTGCCATAGAGCAGCTGCCGGCCACCAGCAGCAGTTGAGCAGGCTTCCAGCCAGCCCAGTTTATTTGCCTAGTGTCCAACACATGACTATTCCGTGGGATCCTGAGCAGGATAATAGCTTGTCCCTTGCACATCAGTGATGTCCAAATATAAAATAAAACATTGTGTACGAAGCAGTGCAACTTCTGTAATCACTTAGCTTTGATGAAATCTTTAGGAAGAATGTAGAGACCCAAGCAGGGAAAATCAGAGGCACACTTTTCAACACAAGTAAACCCACAAATTATATCACATGTTGCCAGCAGAAGTCAGTTTTATTCTAGTCATTTGCTTTGTACTTCTTCTGTTTTTAATATGTATTTGCCATCTCAGACACTCTATACATGTCCCCCTTTTACCATAAATCAAAAAATATGCTTCCATTAGACTTGGCAAGCATTTAATTTTGTCTCAAAGTGCCCTGGGAGCACAAGCCCTCTTGGCTTTGCCATCCTCACCCTAGTGCATCTCTGATGTCTATGTACAGGTTTGCATAATTCCCCGAGTCGCACACATTCCTGGTGCTGCCTGGCAGGACTTACAGCAGCAAGACAAGGTGTTGCAATGTGTCCATCAGCCCTGACTATTGTAAAATGGGGGAAATAGAGGTAAAAGCACTCACAGTAAAAAATGCTCAATTAAGAGACAAGCAAGCAAAGCAAACAGGAATCGGTTACATGCATACAATACAAAGGATGTTATCAGAATCTGGGACATGTTTTATATAGATAAACCTACTGTTCTTAACCTTCTTTAGTTTAATTAAGGAAATTAATTAATTAATTAATTAATTAATCCTGGGCTCTAGATACTGTGCAGAAAATTCTACCTTTTTATCTGCAGAGTGCTGGTTGCACATTGCTGCTTTCAGTGGCTGGGTGATACGGAGTAGACATTTCCCCCTATCTCTTAAGAAAAAAATGCCATTTTTTGCATGAGTTCAGTGATCATGGATGCTGTCATTCTTACCGCTCCAGAAATGTATTTATACAGAACTGCTTCCTTCAGCACAAGCCCCCTCACAATGGTCTGCCTGGCACCTCATTCCTGGACTGTCACGCCTGGAGGCAGCCAGAGCTTTAGCAGCATCTTCTTTAGTGACCGAAAGTCAGGTTGTAGATCCCCCTATCTAAGAAAAAAATGCCATTTTTTGCATGAGTTCAGTGATCATGGATGCTGTCATTCTTACCGCTCCAGAAATGTATTTATACAGAACTGCTTCCTTCAGCACAAGCCCCCTCACAATGGTCTGCCTGGCACCTCATTCCTGTACTGTCACACCTGGAGGCAGCCAGAGCTTTAGCAGCATCTTCTTTAGTGACCGAAAGTCAGGTTGTAGAAGGAGGCCATGATTCAGTGCACCGTGATCATGGATGCTGTCATTCTTACCGCTCCAGAAATGTATTTATACAGAACTGCTTCCTTCAGCACAAGCCCCCTCACAATGGTCTGCCTGGCACCTCATTCCTGTACTGTCACACCTGGAGGCAGCCAGAGCTTTAGCAGCATCTTCTTTAGTGACCGAAAGTCAGGTTGTAGAAGGAGGCCATGATTCAGTGCACCACTCGAGCATCTGCTTGACTTCAAGCATGTGTGCACTCCTGTGCTTATTCAGCAACCGCTTGAGGCCAGGCCTACATTACAGCTTGTGCTTAAATTACATGGAGGCCTGTTGGACTCAAGCACATGTTTCAGCGCTTTGTGAAATAGGATCCACAGTGATTAGGAACCCAGAAAACATCCTGAGTATAACCAGATTCTGACAATTATATTTTACTTGGACTTAATTTGCTTGGGCACAGGACTGCAGTAAGTGGATTTGAACACAAACATATCCAAGGTGCTTCTTTGTTCTGAATTTTCTGAGAACAAGCGCCCTGCATCGACGCATTTTTCCCTTGATATAAACTTTTCTAATAAGTGATTAAGAGGTACTAACCTTTAAATTTTAGTCATGAGACCACTGCTCCCAGAGATGTTCATTAACTTTAAAAAGTCTCTAGAAGGATTGCTGCACTGTTTTGAAAAGTGGCTGATCACTCCACTTTATCCAGCTCTATGGCTTTCACAAGAGGGACCTGCCCCCAGGTTCCCCCCCACCACATGCACAGCATTTAAAGTCATTTAAGAGATCTAGGAAGAAGAAATTCAACTAAAGGCTGATTTCCCTTCCAGCACATTCAGATGGGCCAAGGGTTGAATGCATTTGGCTTCGTTGTACTGTGGAATTTCCTAGGAAGAAATCATTGCTAGTGAGCAGCTCAGCCAGAAGGCTTGTTCTCCAGCCTGCTACTAAGATGCCTTAAAAGAGCTCACCATTTTACTCTCTTTTTACTTATTTTTAAAACAACCTAGTTTACTTACCTTACAAAATACCTACATGAGAGTGTTCATGTTACTGGAGGGAATATTTAGACAGATAAATGGCTTTCCTCAGAAGAATATATAAAACAAACTCATATAAAAGCAAATGATCCTATCTTATGTAAGCATCTCATACATCCATGAGCATTTCCCAGGACACATTTGCACAGGGCAGGGACTGGTCCTAATAGATTGACTGGTCTGACTTTAAGCTGGCATCTTCAGTATGCACGCAGGGCAGACCCACGGCTGGGAAGAACTGTTCTCGCAAGAACACTATTGAAAATGCCTACTCAACTAGACAAAAATGACAGTATATGGAGCTGATGTCTTTCTTCCCCTCATCTTTGTGATTTTAAATCTGGCTTAAGGGATGGGTGAATGCTGACGGAGAGCCGAAGGCTAAGTCCTGCCCCAGGCAGACAGCGGGGGGTCTGGAGGTTTTCCTCTGGGTTTTGTTTCAGATCAGTGTTTGTTCTGAAGCAGAGGTTATATCAGAACGTGTTCCCCCACAGGCGTTTTTCACAGACATACACAGCCACACAGCCACAGCCACACACAGCCACACACACACAGCCACATACAGCCGCAGACGCACACATGCTGCCCTTCACAAAACGGTACACCTGCAGGACTCGATTATGATGTGCAAGAGGTCAATTTTGTGCTATTTATTCAGGGCTATTATGCGCTGTAACGAAGCATCTTTCTTCTCTCCCACACCCACTCTTACTAATACGATTGGAAAGTGAATATTTCCTGCAGAAGGGATATTGATGACGGTGCATTTAACTGTGGTTCCTGCACTGTCACAGCGTGTATGTGAGGGAGGAGGCTCCTTTAAAGGTCCTCTAATTCCTCAGTTCTCCAGGATTTTCAGCAACCATAGGAAATAAAGGCAGTGTGCTATATTCTTTTGGCCCATGAAGTAAATTAACCATAACAAGTTTGTAATTAAGAGATTAACTTACATTTTGTTGTGTGAAAAAAATATGCTGTGGCAATGGTATAAAAAAATCCAAAACTGAAAAAAACCAATTCAAATCTTAGACATGCAACAATTTCCCCAAGATTATTCCCAGTAAAGCTTCATAGTTCCTGGCTCAATGTCTGTATTTCAAGATTCTCTCTCTTTTTCTGAAACACACACGCATCCCAGTTTTCCCTGGCATCTCTTAAATAACCACTACATATCCTTTCCTTCCCCCCCCTCCTCCCCCTTGCCTTTCTACCGGGATCTCTTCTCTTTTTTCTTCCTTCCCTCTCTTGTTCTCCTGCCTCCAGGACCTCATAGTTACTACTTCATGCCCAATCGCTCCTATTCAGTCCTGTCTCCCTTTCTCTCTATCCACTGGTAAGGAAAACTTACCAGAATGCGTATTCTCCAAGCACTCTTTTCATTTAAATGTGAAGAAGAGTCATCTGAGCCTCTCTCCTAGCGAAGAATTGGTCATTTGTCAGTTGAAGAAGTTTCTTATCTTTATGTACTTTTGAATAACTTAAGATTTTATTTTCTTATGTTTTGGTTGTAAAAACAAGCATTTTGCGGGAAACAAAAAGTGAAATGGTATTATTCTGTCTAACACAAGTCACAACCAAACGTTTGAGTGCCTAAACCCCCCAGCTATGCTTTTGACTGTAAATTGCTTTCTAGTCACTAGTTTATCAGAGGAAACAGAAAGTTTCATTTCCCAGAACATGCAGAAAGGCTGCCTTCGAGCTCCGCACTGCTTAACTTTCGGACACGCTTTCCCTGGTGTCGCACACTAACTCCCTCCCTCCCCGCTTACATGCATATTCAATGGACCATATGCTTGATCTCAAATATCTCCGGGCATTATGGATCCTATTCATCAAGAAGTGGCTTGTACACTCGTGAGCAAAGGAGAAAAAAAAAAAAAAAGAGGCCTTTTCAAAGAGCATTCAAGAGTTTTCTGAGAAAGAAATCCCAGTACACAGTGACCTGTATGTACCAGGCCGCGGTCCACTTTAAACTAAACCCACATGTTTCTGCCGAAAACACACACATGGGCATTAAGAAATTCTCATTATTTCGCCATAAAAGAGGCCTGTATAGAGATCTCATGAGGGATTTAAGCGGGAGCTTATTGACAAACACAAACCTAGTGATTCCTTGGAATCCAAAGCGGTTTGTGGGGTGAGAAGGCAGTCCCATCACCAACCCCCGGTACATGACAAAAGCAGAGGCAGCTCCAAAGCCGACACACCAACTGCTGCAGGATCTGCCACGCAGCCAGATGCCGTGTTGGGAATTTTTCCCTGACACCGTGGCATATGGGCTTTGCACTGCCATTTGAAGAGCACGAGATGGACAGAAACAATCTGGAGAGGGTGGGAAATGGATGACACATCAGCCCAGTGCTTATGTTTGCTGTTTGGTTATTAGGCGACGCTTAAATGCATCTTTGGCCTTAAGGCGAAGAAAAATCTTGACCCAAAGGAAGCCCTGATGTAACTGTATTAGTTGCAATGCAGTTAGCGTGGGCATTAATTTATCAACTTGTTTGCTTGGTTTTTGTTTTTTTTTAAAAACAAAATTCAAATAATTTTTTCCTCTGCATGTTGTCAGAGAAATGCGGGAGCAATTCAGAATTACGTTTAAATAGAAATTATGCCACTGTGTAATGACACTTGTTTCTCAAAGCTGCGGTACTCTGTCCACTGCCTTGTCAAACCCAGATAAACTAGTCTCTGCAGCCCTGTCACCTGCTGCAACCAGTCCCAGCAAAAGCTAAGAGGATTCCACGTGTGAGTGACTTACAGGTGCATGGAGGTGTCAGATCCATCCCTTGCTTCTTCATTAAGAGTTGTCTGACATTGCACCACTGCACAGTTTTTTCCAGAGCATGAAGGAAAGCGCTATACAAGCAATAGACAATCAGCAGGGGCTGGAACTGTCAGTGGGAGAAGGTGATGAGGCAGGAGGTCCAGAGGAGGAGGGGACCACGTGCCAAGGAAGCATGTACCAAGGAAAGAACACCAGAGAGCAGAGGAACATGTGCACAGCAGGAAGAGGATAAAGAAGAACAGGAATGTAAATAGCACAGCAGAATGTTTGGGGCACTTTTTTTTTAAAAAAAAAGAAAGCTAAATCTCAGGAAAAGGATATAAATTTTCCTGAGTAAGAAGCAGTGATGGGGCACACCAGTGCTGAAGGGAATCCCTGAAGGTACCACGTATGTGGTACAGCAGCAATGTGCCATATTGGCTTTCTTAGTTTCAACAGCAGCAATGTGCCATATTGGCTTTCTTTCATCCTTTTCAAGAGAGCTTGGTCTGATGGTTGTTAAAAGTAGCTCAAGTAGTACTAGACTAAACAGCCCCCGATGTGACAACTTCCTTCTTCCATTCTCCTCACGGACCTTTCACCCACACATGTGCACACCTGCCTTCTGCACTCACGCAGCCTCAGTACATGGGTCGGCACATGAGCCACCTGTGAGCCACCCATGAGGCAGGAAACACTCTGCTCCTGCTGCCGCAGCTGCTCTGCAAACTCTGGAGCTTGGAGAATCATGATCACCATGTGTGCATTGCCCCAGCTCGCTTACATGGCAAGTAGGGATTCCCCCATCCAGCTATTCTTGACTGAGCCAGCACTATGTGAAAGGAGGGATGGAGGAAGCTCATGTTTCTGCACCAACTATTCCCAACACCATTTGCACAAAATGTATCACTCTCTGAATGCAGTGTGTTCTCCTAAAGCCGGTCAAGAAAATGAGTGCCTCCTTCCTGTCCTGCTGCCCCCTGCATACCTTCACTATTTGCATCTCATATTTGTTTTTTTCCCCTGCAAGCGAGATTTCTCTCAGTGGTATTGATGAGCTGGAAAAAAGAAATAAGGACAGAAAAATAAAAATAAGTGAAAAGAAGGAATTACATTTTTCATCTGGTGCATGCACTGCCTGATCTACAACATTTGTACTTATAAATCCTGAATAAGCATTTGACCTTTTCATTGTTTCTTCATTTATTGTTATCTCAGTTCCACTTCCCACTCTCTGTGCTACTGTATCTATTTAGATAGTTGCTCTTCAGCCTGTTTCTTCTTGCCTTGTTGAATTCTGACTCTGCAATCAGATGTTTGTGCAGAAGCTCTTACTGCCAGCAGGACTCTGACACAGTTTTGGGTGCATGAATGTCCCTGTCTTCAGTAGGGTCCTTGACTTTATTTTAAAAAAAGAAAAAGCCCTAATATACTAATACATTTTAATTAAATCATGCACAACTCCTGTGGCAAGCACAAGGAAAATCCTACCCTAGCTCCACAGCAACGGTGCATAAAAACAGAGAGCATCTTTTCATACCTGTGGCTTTAATGGCAAGAGTTTCATAGACATATACAATATCATTTAAAAACTGCACTGCTTATGCTTTCACCCTGTGAGTGGCTCCTTGTTATGGGGCTTACAATGGATTAGTTTCATCTTCAAAAAGGAGATAGAGAGATAACTCCCTGAGCACGCTGAATGAGGTACTGTGATCTTGTTGTGATAAGGACCTGGTATTAGTTGATCGGCATCAAACATCACATATTTATTTACAGCATATCAAGCATGATGATGACATGGATGCAGATTGTCAAAGGAAGTCCGTTCCCAAAGAGACAGCTAAATATTTAAGGGCCACATTTTCAGATATGCTTGAGACTCCAACCCTCTCTCTCATAAAATCGCCATCTCTGTTGCCTTTAAAAAGATGCATCATGCTACTTTTATAGCACCATTTCTCAGAGAGCCGCAGGGAGAGAGACCCACCCCTGAGGATTTTTCACAGTGTACCTTTCTCTGGAAAAGTATAAATGGCACGCAAGATGCTTGTACTTCCAGCTCCAGGTGCGCATTCTAGCTGTGAGCCCACCTGTGGGCTTAGACCAGATCTAGAGCAGCCAGAGGTGGGAGCAGCCAGAGGCAGAGCCTGCAGGGCTATTTTCCTATTAACTGCAAGCGCCCATCCTACTGAACGAAAGGGATGCAGTTACAGGGAGGACTCACAATTAATCGGTAATCTGGATTGACTCCCTTTCCCCTTCTTTGCTTTTACTTCCAGGCCGAGTTGTCGCCATCCAGTTCAGCAATTCAGCCCTAATTCAGTCAATACAGACAGAGGCTGCTTTCCTGGCTCGCTCTGAACACCTGCCTGCAGGAGCATTACAGAAGCTGTACGAAATATAGAAGAAAAAATGTTTTAGCTGAGAAGGATTTTGTTCATTCCATCATTTTCTGAGGAGTGTGGAGAAGGAGATAGTAATTTTTCAGCTCCAAAAGCTGCTTTTTACTTTATTACCTGGGCATCACATTATAATGTTTGCTCGTGGGAAAAACTTTATTCAAAAATTTCGGAAAGAAAGAACAGGGGTTCCTCACCTAAAACAAAGCACCCCCTGGAAACATCCTTATGATTTTTATCATGTTAACTTAGTATTTGATGACAGTTTGGAACCAAGGTAATATGTGAAGCTGCCATTCCAATCTATATTTCTAACACTGTCAGAAATGGGAAAAATAAATTCAGCTAATTGATCAGAAACCAGAAGGACTATGCTTACAAAGAGCTAGCGAAATCCACTCTGCAAGATAACTCTAACTCATTGTTAAGACAGCTCCATTGATTGCAGTCGACTTATAAGAGGAGTTAATGTGTTCCACTAAGTTAGAAGCAGTCAGATTACCGGGTAAAAATAGATATTTTCATAATATCCTCTGAAGCCTTTTTTTAAAACTTCTGCTTTAATCCCTTTCTTTGTTTTCAAACATACACTTACAAATTAAAATAGGAGATTTTTATTTGGCAGTCTAGGCCCTCGCTGTTCCGTGCCTCAGCTTCGCAGTTTGGTTTTGCCCAACTAGTAGCGAATGAAGTCTATATACTGAACAACTCATGCTGAAGGAGAAGCAGCTGCTCACTGACACCGCTCTCTACAGCCCACAAATCTTGCGCTTTTGCGGAAAGAGAACAAATACTTGCAGAAAATACACATGGAGTCTGATGCTCAAGGGGTATAAGATTAGGTCCAGTGTATTGACTAAGGAAATAGCCTGCAGGCCTTAGGCCAGCGAGGCTGCTTGCCAGTGACTTCATTAGGGCTTTTGCCTATGAAAGGGTTGCCTGTTTGGATCCTGGAAACTTGCATCAATACGTCATTTTGTGTGACTAAAGTAAGCAGAATGCGTCCAAAGCGCTGGCCAGTTACGGACCTCAATCTGCCTCCATTTGCAGGCAATGTCACTCTTAGGAAATCAGGTTTTTATTTGATCCGAGGCTCTTTTCAATAGGACTTTCATCACTGACTTCAACTGACAGAGTGCCTCACGCGAAGGTCCCCATTCTCTCATATCTTTCCACAAAAGACAGAGGCAGCTGATCTCCTTCGCAGACTTTGTCCAGGAATCCCAGAAACCCAAAAATATTTGCAAATTCCAGGCAGCACTTTGCATCCTCTTGATAACCCTCCCTGCTCTCCACCCTCGCCTCATGGCAGTGGGGCACCCACAAAGCCACGATGCCAGTGACTCCCAGAGCTCCTCGAGGAGCAGGGAGGGGAGAAAGGAAGGAATAGGGTGTCGTAGTAGACGCAAAACCTGTGCATATCTGGCAGTATAAATTTACATACTTACATTGCAATATCTTATGAGATGCGGTTCCAGAGGTTCAAGGGCAAAAGACAGGGAGAATCCAGCAAACAATCTCTTTCTTGGGCTTCGGTGCTCTCTGATATCATCAGGGCAGTAGGAGGAGGGATAGAATAGTTTGGTGGACTTAATAAAATTGCTTTGTCAAATTTTTTGTCAAAGAGCAGATAGAGAAAACAAAAGACCTAAGGACCAATACCCCAACTCCCTGAATCAGCACTGTACACAGATACCTGCAGCATCCTCACTCATGTAGGACAAAACCAGGGAATACAAGGATGTTGAATTCTTTGCTATATGCTAAAAAAGAAATTATAGCAAGCATTTCATGGGTCTATGGCAAATTATCACCCTTATTTTTTTCAGAGATTGCACTTTTTTCTTTCCTATTTGCTTTTTTCTGAAATTCACTGAGAACATGCATTTTAGTTGCCCCAAACTAACAGCATAAAAATCTTTGTTAAAGGACACATTGAAAGTGATTACCCTACTAACAAAAAAAAATACTTCTGGAGACTTCATCTACAGCTCACAGCACAGTAGGTCTAATGATTTCTGAGAATTCATTAAGTATTTGTGTCATTATAAACATGCTGTAAGTGCCACACATGTGTATTTATTACTTTGCTGAATCAATGCTGACTTGATCAGCTTACCTTTGACATCAGCATTTCATAAATTTCTCAGTCATTTCCCCATGATGACCTCACAAAACACACTCTAAAGCAGCGCTAAGCCATTTGAATGCTTCCCATCCTTTCCATTGTGCAGCCCTGCTCCCAAAATCTTACTCTTTTTCCTTTCCCAGTCCCCCCTTTCCTCCCCATTCCTTTTTCCTCTGACCCCGTGCGCTAAAATTCTGAATTAGCTGCATTTATCAGCTTACCTCTTAAAATACATATCCTCGTAGTGAAGGGAAAAGACAAGCGAAAAGCACAAAGTCTATTTTTAGCAGATGAGTCCTAATTGTACAAACTTTAGAGGGGGTTATTTCTCTCTCCCCCTCCCCTCCCTTATTATTTTTTTTTTCTCCCCCCCTCCAGTTCCTGGGTTGCGCTCCCTTCAATCTTGTCAGCTGTAAAATGGGTCTCTTTTTAACCTATAATGGATCAGCGAGATTAAAGGTGAAGTCATGAATTAGTAGCAGTGACAGCCCAGCACGATGGCCCTGGCAGCAGGGGGTCTCCCTTTGTGCTCGTCCACTCTGACCCCCCGTGCCACTCTCCGCCTGTGGGAACCGGACAAGAAGAATGTCGGGGTGGGGCCGGGGGCCGCCAGCCCCAGCCCCTGCGCCCGGCCAGCGCCCCCAACACATTCTTTCCCTGGAAATATTCTGACATCACCCCGTCATACCTCCTCGCTGGCTCCTTCGTTAACTTCTTTATGCCTTGCCGGCGACGGACAATGGGTCCTGCTGCAGGGTGGAGGAGGAGGAGGAGGAGGTGGAGGGGAGGGGGGCATCTTTCCCAAGACAACTTTTTCAGAGGCTGCGGACCGAAGGCAAGCACAGTTTTTAAGATCGGGAGGTGGGTAAATTTTCTAGGAGTTGGGCTGTGTGGCTTGAGGTGCTAGTGCCAATGGCAAAAACAAGCAAAGCACCTCTGACAATGCAAAAGCATTTATTTGGGTTTTTAAATCTCAATTTCTGAAACAGAACCAAAGACCATCCCTACCACAAACACAGCTTGTTCAATGTCTACATTTTATCCCGGGAAGTACGTCAAAACCGTCCGTTAGTACCACTGCAAATGTAGGATGCAATTCCAGTCTCCTCCATGAAAGACTGCGGTAAGGCAACATCACACACACCGCCCAGGCAAAACCAGAGAGAAACACAAATAACAGGAGCTTCCTTTTGAGAATTCCTCTTCCGGGGAATACCCAAGAGCAGAGGGAAACCAACAGAGCTATGTCTTTCTGCAAATATGAGACAGGCTGGTCTTCCTGTTCGTGTTCTCTGGGATATACTCTGTCCTTACTGAAATGTAAATGCAGTATTGGCTTCAGCCTATCTTCTAGGGTGAGCAGATAGACTTTTCATGGTCCTTCCCAATTAATGCACTAATTAATTAATTATAACAGGCTTCCTCATCCTGCCCGATTTACCTTGTTGGTGAAGAAAGTTTCACATTTCTGAACATATTTTTCTGATGCTTTTAAAGCAATCCTATTGCACCTACCACCAGAGCTATTCCAGCCCAAATCGCTTTTTGGGGGGATATAACATGTGTGCAGGACCTAGCCAGAAAGGACAGTCCCAGAAAACTTGCAGAGGATCTTCCTTAGAAAACTGTAAGAGGATCACTAGAAACAATTTCACTGTGGGAGGAGATGTCTCATCCCTGTGACATCATAAAGTCTGGTGAGGATTCATTATCTCTGTGCCTTGAAGTTCTCCGCAGGAGGGTCCTCCACATACCCTGGTAGAGTGAGGTGGGATTTAGGCCCCTGAAACGGCACAAAGACATTTCAAGATGCCTAAATTCAAAACTGCAATTCCTGCTTAGAGGCTGTCTAGCCCTGGGGAAACATGAGTGTTTGCAGGATTCTCCCATTTTGCTCTAAAAGATGCCAGGCCACTTGCTTTTCTGCCCAAAGTGTAGTAGTTTGGCAAATGGCTCCTCTTTTAACTTACTTTGCAGATACTCCTGGGGTTCACATGAAGAAAGTCTTGATCCAGTCTTGAAGTAGAGGGTAAGGAAGCAAAGTCTGTGTTACAGCCAGCTCTGTTTTCTTATATGACCCCATTTTGTCTTTTCTGTGGCTCACTAGCCAAAGAGCCCACTAAGGATGTGGGGATATGTCCTGTAAAACCAGCACAGAGAAATTAATGAATAGCCCAAACGAACACAGGGAATGGACAGGGCAGACACCGGGAGCCTCTTCATCTCTTGAGCAACATGTGCTCACGCAACCTGACTCTGACTGGAAAGCTCACCCCAGCCTGATATCACCCCATTTAGCCCCAGCCTGCTCCAGCCCACACCACAGGACGAGTGTGCACGTAGTCATTGCCAGAGGAAAGCAACAGCAGAGAGGGCTTCAGGAGAAGCAGTCCTGTCTCAGGCACCAAGCAGCAGCGGGCACCGGCTGGAAGCAGTCAGCGAGATGTGCAGATGGCACGATCTGAAACAGGTTTCTGAGTAGATGATCTGACAGCATTTCCACACCTGTTCATGTCAGCTGTGTGGTATCCAGTTATGCTTTCTGCAGGTCTGCTGGACCTTTTTCCCAGAGCAGGCTACACACACACACACACACACCCCAGGTATCTAAGAGGCTGCAATCCATAACGCTACATTTTAAAGACAAAGAGGAAAGTGCATTGGAGTTGTACCTAATCGGCAAGGGAAGACTGCAGGATGCACATTGTAAAGTGTCGCTTAGCAACGTGGCACGTGAGGAGTACACCAGGGCACAGTGAGTCTTGGACCAAATGGGACGCTCACAAGTTGCCACTGAAATCCCCTTCCGTGTAATGCCTGCCAAGCCCAGGCCATTTTGGGAGAAGAGTTCAGACCGCATCCAGCAAAGGGCTTAGCAGGCTGAGCAAGTTGCCAACCTGGTAAGATGTTCTTTTACACACCAGGTAGAGCGGGATACCTGCAAAATGCAGCATCAGTATCTGTCCGGTACCTACGATGCTCTTCTATTTCCCTAGGAGCTGGGGGATTTAGGTGCAATCTTTCCTCTGTCAGAGAAATCAAACTCATGTCTCGCTCTTCCTAAAGGGGAACCCAGACTCTATGTAGTTGTATGTCCTCAGCATGAAAGGTGGGGACAAGGCTGATTTTACCCCTCAGATCTTTTCTTGAAACATGAGTAGATCCCAGGTTTCCCCACTCAGCCCCTAGGCTACAGGGTCACGTTCCTTCTCTCTGGCATGCCATGGAAAGCGAATGCCTGGGTGTCCCCTGGCAATGCTTCAGCAGACAAGCTCCTAGCTGGGCACTGAGCACACCCCGGCAATAGGAGATATGTCTCCCCAGACAGAGGAGGGACTGGAGCCACCTAAATCCTGGGCAAATGCACTGGACAGTAAATGTCTACAAAGGATTTTATAAAACACTGGCTGTGTCCTACATGTAGAAATGTATGCTATTTAGTGTTTTTGGAAGAAGCGTTTTACCATCCCATGGTGAGGACGGTGAGCGAGGGTGTGCACACAGGCAGGCAGGGCTGACCCCCTGGGGGTCAGGGGAAGGTGCCTTGGGGAGCGCCTTGCTTGGTTCCTTCCTTTCTCTCCCTGCTGGTTACGGCAGGCAGTGCGGGCTGTTTTGGGGTCTCCCATACACTGTGTGGGGACACAGGGGCATGGCATAAGGCTCAGGACCCCACGATGAGGAGGAGTGGGGAATAGGAAAGAGTTCCTCTAAGTGTTCATTTCTTCCCTCCAAGGCTTCAAAAGCTTCCCTGGACGTGGTCCTCACCTCAGCCAAACACAGAAGATGAAGAATGGCATTAAACTTAGGGACCAGTTGTGTTGCCACAGCTCATGATTTCATCAGGTATGCGGTATTTCTTCTTAAAGCTTGGGCACTTGGATTCAGATGACTCATTGGGACTCTCAGCATAAGGGAAACAGGAAATGAAGTGTCCTCAGGATCTGGAGAACAGCTGGGAGACAACCACCTTTCTAACAGTAATATCAGATGGCAAACAACAGTTTGGGTCAGTCAAGGTCAAAAGTCCTTAGAAGTGCCGTTGATTAAAAAGCATTATAAATGATTATTTTTTTGTTTTGTTTTGAATCTGAGATTTTAGATCCCATCTCAAGTTTTATGACCCTTGACTCATATCTGCTGAATGGCAGAGCTTGGGAATCCTCTGACTTCACTGCGGCCAGGAACATTTCATGGGTTCCCTTTGGAGCTGGGGGAGGCTCCCTTCAGGGCTGGGGAAGGCTGGGGCAGGGGTGGAAGCCTTCAGCCAGGAGCTATGGGGGGCGTCAAGGGGTAAATCACCTCCCAGAATCTGTGGATTTGCCCTGGACAGTTGTTCCCCATCCCCCGTAGCCCTAGAGCTCTGTTCATTCCTCCACAACCTGGACCCAGGACCCAAGCAGCCCTGGGGACAGCTTGAGTCTCCCTGGTGGCACATTAGCAGCTGAAGAGGGGACCCAGAGGGAAGTGATCCAGTCCCAAGCTGCCGTAATCTCCAGCTACATTTCCACGTGAAACTCCTGAAGGGCTGTGGCCTCCCTAATTGCTGGTGTCAAACGAACAACAGTGCATGGGCTGGGGTTAGCATGGAGACTTGGTTCCCTGTTGTGCCTCCTGCCTCCAGCCCCCTCGTGCAGCCCTGACTCCTCGGAGAGCTGGTGGTGGGGCTCCCCCCCTGTGCCAGAGCAGCTTCTCTTCCCTTCCAGTCCCCACTCTGCTCTCACTGGAGACCGTGGCTGCAAGCGTGACAATGAGACCGTCTTGCTTCTTTGCTCAGGCCGTTTAGTTTATAGCAGCTAGTGAATGCGAGGATGGAGAGCTTTTGCTGAGCACTGCCTGGAAAACAAGAGCATACCCTCCCTCATGTCATCTTCTCTGCTCCTGGCCATGCAACCCAGCAGCAGCTCCTGCATGTGTGTAAGGTGTCCCAAGCTCCCTTGACAGTTATTACTGTTGTCTGCCCTCTCCCACCAGCGTGGGGGTGAGCTGTGCTGCGTGCTGGGAGGCAGGTGGCAGGGCTGGTGCTCTGCCATCCTCTTCTCCAGGCTATCACTTTTTTCTGTTGCACAAGGAGAAGGTGTGCGTGTGCATGTGTTTATGTGCACACATGTGTGCATGTGTGTGCATACAAGCACATTCTGTGACATTGCTACTCCCTCTCTGTGCAGAGTGGGTCAGGGTAGGGGAGGGCATCGTTTAGTCCTTCCCCTATACACTGGCACGGGAGGGAGGGAGGTGTTACCTGTGCTGGATGTGGGGCTGACATGGACTACGTTAATCTCTATTTTTGCCATTCCCTGTTCCCTGGAAAAAGAGTGAAAGTAAAACCAATCCCGAACCATTATGTGGTGTATCCTGCCTTAAACAGAGCTTATAGCAAAGCCACAGTTTAATAGCAGCCCTTTAATGAGTTACTCAGGTAGTTTCTTTCTGGAGGAAGGATGGGATTAAAAATAATTTAAAATTATCAATGCTTCTCCAGTATTTCACTATCAGTCCAGTCCGTGATATTCAAGAAGAATCTAGCTCTGAAAAAAACTATTTGCCAAAAACATTGCACGCCAAATTTTTAATTATTATGTGGATGCCCATTTCTCATACTGCTCACTTAGAAAACAACACAATGAAACGTTTCATTCCCCATTACTAGCCGCTGAGAAAATGCTGGAGATACATTGAAACATCAAGCTTTCAGATGACTGCAACTTCTCTCAAGTACTATTAAAGACAACCAAAAATGTCTCCATTAGAAATACAAAAACATTTTGTGACCAATCCTCTCCTAGGAAGGTTTATTATAGTTCTAAAGTCAATTCCAGCTTTATTTTTTTCAGATATCTACTAAACTGTATTGTGAGAAAAGTATAAAGAATTTTTATTTCCATTAGATTTTTATTTTAATCACCTAAAAATCATTCTTATGGAAATGAGAAAGACAAAAAGATTCCCCAGGGACTGAGAAACTTCACTGATTTGCATCATTAACACTGAAAAGAACTTGCCTGGAAATGGCCCCTTCACGTTTTCTTCTATTTACATTTCCAGACAAAAATAAAATTAATTTCAACAAGAAGGTTTCTTCTAGATTCATATCCCATTTTGATTAGTCTAGCTATTAAAACATGAATATAGCTTGCTGAGCTTTGAGGGACTGATTTACCCTTTGTTATACTGGATTATTATTTTTTTTTTAGTTTTTACCCCATTTGTAAAGGGTTTGCAACACGGGGACTCTCAGTGATCATTGATTGTATTAGCATTCATAATTAACACCAGTAATTGTTAAGACACTTTTTGAACAATTACCATTTGCAGCACAGAATGAGGGAAAAGCGACATTCATTTAACTAAACTCTGCAGTTTTCGTTTAACAAGCCTGTCCAAGCATAAGCAAAAATGAAAAAACAGAGAACACTAAATACATATTTAAATGCAGACAAATTTCTATGACAAAGTAGTTCTTTCAAGGCTCGAATCAAAATTTTAAACAGTTTACCTTCTTTGTGTCTTCTAAAGAGTTTTATGTAACAAACTTTCAGTGTCATCACTAATAGCAGTTCATGCCAAGGATTACTTTCTTAAAACTGCTACTCAAGCCTTGTGATTTGCAGTACACTTCTTATTACAGGATACATTATGCAGAAACCCTCTGCTATGTGATGGGACATGGCAACCCTGCTGTGAGAATGCCTATCAGCGCTTCTTTTAAGGCCCTTTCTCAATTGTCAGCAAAGTATTTTTTAAGGTTAAAAGGTGTAAAATTATTCTGAAATGCTTTTCTGACCTGTCGCCTATCACTGCAAAAAGCTATAGTTCATTTTTTTTCTAAAATTGTATTTTTTAAATGTGATAATACTATAAGAATAAAGCTAGTAAGAGAAATATAGTTTTCTATGCCTTTCATGATTTTTTTTGTAATTTTTTCAGTACTGATACACATTAAAACTGTGGGTCCCTTTTGATTTCTGATTTTCTTCATTATGATTCTTCCTTTCCTGTGAGTCAGTTACAATGTGCAATTAATGAGAAACCAGCAATTTAAAAAAAAAAATCTTTTCATTTATATTTTTGTGGATTGTTCAAATGAATTCCTGAATCATATTCTCTAATGTAAAAGTCAAATGCAGTAGGGTCATGAAGCATAATCTCATTATACTGGTATATAAAGCTCATAAGATCTGTCATTCCTCAAGTGCTACCTGTACTTTGATTGAAACAACAGTGAGTATCAGCAGGAAAACTAGAAGAAGGCTTCTATCCTTCAGACTGGTGGTTGGCTTTTATGGTTTTGCAAGCTGCTTAACTCTAGATTTCCCAGGCTACATGCACGATTCAAGGTCAATGATCCTATAGTTTTAAATCCCGTGCACAAGAGGTTACCATCTCCCACTGTCTGTAGCTTAGGATTTCCAACAGCAGCTAATTGCTTATATGCTGGTAAAATGCTGGAAGGTATCTGAAACCACTTCACACTTACGTTTCATGGACTGTTCTGTAACACAGTCTTATCAACCTATACTGGAGAACTCAGCCTTGTAGTAAAGAAGTGTCAGACATGAAGGGCCTGATTATCCTATCTGATATGTGATATATGCACACAACAATGTGAGTTGCAGCTGAAGCCAAGAAGACAAGTACAAAGAGGTGGCGGAGAGGAAACCAGATGCTCTGCCAGCTTTATGCATTGAGCTGTGTGGCCTGTACCAGAACGCCAAGGTGATTATGCCCTAGACTATGGCATGGCTATAAGAAGTGACAAAAGCAGTAAGACGGCATCATCATGTTGCACTTGGGTACCTATGAGGATTTGTATCAGTCCTCTCCGACATGGACTCACCTACTTTTCCTGCCACCCCACCTATCAGTCAGGGCCTCCAGTAAGGTTTTGTTCCTACATCCTTCAACGCTGTCAGTGATGAGAAGCAGAGCTCTCCACATCCAGGTGTGCAAGTTGAGCAACTACGGTGTACTCTGCTGGCGTTAGCAAAAGAGAGAAAGAGATTGCACACACTGATTTTATCACATCCTCTTTATTAACTAACCATGTATCATCATCTTAAAGTCTCATCTTAACCTGCTTATTATTACCTTGATGCCCAAACAGGAGAGGGTTGCCGTTCATGTGCACATAGATGACTGGACCACGTGTTTTTGGCACAGCCAAGTGTAGACTGGGAGGACTGCACTGCTCCCCAGCAAGCACCCCCTGGGGAGTCTCTCCTTCAAGAGGCATGGCCTGGCCCAGCATCCCTCAGAGCATGGGAGGGCACGTACACACTGTGTGGTCCTGCAGGCACATTGGCCCTTCTCCCCTGGGTCCTGCACAGGATAGGAGCAGGGCTTAGCTTCACCCAGCTCCTGGGTGGCAGGAGCAAGTCTCCAGGCCCTGGATATGAGGACAGAAAGTGAGTATTCACAGTGCAGCACATAGCATGCTCCAAGGATGATGACCAGCCAGCCAGCAATGACTCTCCAGCACCTAGGGAGGTTTGCAGCCTCCAGCACGCACAGTCTTAACCCCACTCCCATGCATGGCTGTTTTCAGTAACGCAAGGTGGAGTGATTCTTTCAGACAACAGGTCAGCAAATTTCTAAAACTATTCCCAAGGATTTTAACCTCTGGTATTTAGAAATTGCTAACAAATACAAAGTGCAAGCAAAGCCACTGTTGCCTAGAACAAATCTGAAAAATCTTAATAGTAGATGATTCTAGATGAGATTGTTACAGACATCATGGGGTGATCTTTTAAGTTAGACCCTAAAAAAAGAGAGTCACTGTTTTTTGAAATACATATATACAAAGTGAAAGAAAATAAAGCTATCAAACAGAACAGTTTGTCTTTATTCTCTGTCAGTTTTTCTGCAACTATTCTGAATGCACAACAGCCTTCTCTTATTCATCTCCTTAAAACCCCACTTCTTCCATGGAGGTTTCAAGGAGCTTGTGAAGTGAAACCCACCTTTGACTATTTGTAGACACCATGTCCTTAGAGAAGGCCATTTCATGTTCATCCTGCGCATTTTTAGGAACATCCAGAATCCCAAGCACATCCCAGACATGAAGAAATCAGTTTACTGCTTGAGCATATAAACTAATCCCCTCAAGTCTTGGCCCTGCAAAAATTCATTCATGTGTTTAGTTGTAAGTATGTGAGTAGTCACTTGCTTACACTTGAGTGTTCATTTAAATACATATATAAAGTGTGTGCATAGTTATTGTCCTAGCTTAGCTCCAAAATATAGAGGTTACAAAATCACTTCGGAAGCATAAAGAAAAAACTGGAATAGTCAACATGATCATAGAATCATAGAATCATATAATGGTTTGGGTTGGAAGGGACCTCTAAAGGTCATCTAGTCCAACCCCCGTGCCATGGGCAGGGACATCTTCAACTAGATCAGGTTACTCAGAGCCCCGTCCAGCCTGACCTTGAATGTTTCCAGGGATGGGGCATCCACGACCTCTCCGGACAACCTGTTCCAGTGTTTCACCACCCTCAGTGTAAAAAATTTCTTCTTTATATCTAGCCTAAATCTACCTTCTTTTAGTTTAAAACTAGTAAATATATAATACTAGTAAAATACATTGATTTCAACTCAGCTTTTCTCATTAATATACACTTAGTATGAATACATTGTTTTCACTTCTTGCACAAGACAGTAGATTTTTCTAAGCACTGTACAATATGAAATAAATACCCCACTTTTCTGTGCCTTTTCTTCCTTTTGTTCCTCTCATTTTCCTTTTTCAAGGACTTTCATACTTTTCAAAAGAATACCATATTGCTGGAAATCTAATCCATTTTTTTGCATACTACACTAGCGAGTCATTAAAACAAAAAAAGCAGCAACTTTATTATCATTGTTCCAAAAAACTTGAACTAAAGCAGAGGGCAAAGGGAAACAAATGTTTTAGCCTGCTTTTGAAGCCTCAGTGGGTTTCCATATACATACATATGCATGTAAAACATATAGATATACATATAAAATACAAAGAAATCAGATGAGGTAATAGCACCCCCTTCTGAGAGTTAGGACCAAAGCTTATACCCTCACTTTAAAGCAAATCAGGACACTTTTTATCATGGTGCTACGGCTTTTTGATACGCAGCTCTTACTTCATCTTTTGTCCTACTGCACTAAACTAGAGAGATGTAGATACTGTTTACTTGGCATTTTTCTGCTCCTCCCTGTGTCACTGAAGAACCGCTTGGTTACAAGGCAGCAATTATAATTTGGAGCTAGGAAGTCCATGAAAAATTATTTTCTTCAGCTCACCTGTTCAATTACTCCATGTATAAAATAGTCCTTGAACTGGTTGTTTTGGATGCAAGAGAGAGTTGGCTTCAGCTTTCGCAGTCCAGGGAGTGGTGGAGGAAGGTGTGAAAGGCTGATGTAGGTCAGCAGGAATATCACTCCATTCTTCAGCAACTCAGTTTTCCCGGGGGTGAAACTTCACCTCTTTTGAAATGGGCACAGCCTCTGCTTCCCCATCCCCTCTGCCTCCCCTAGTCTGCGGTTAGAGCAGGAAAGGACCGAGACCCCATCTCCTTCTTGTGGCAGCAAGGGCCCAAGAAGTAGTATCTGCAACACCTAATGAGATTATACCCAGAGCCATTCCAGTATCACAAGGGCTACAGTAAGGCTTTTTATGAGCCTCCCTTACCATGTACCTACATCAGCAAACATTGGCTTGGTTCCTCCTTTGGTGTGGCAAAAAGGTTGACTTACCTACCAAAAGAAGTCCATTTTCCAAGCTCCAAGGGAAAAATCAGACCAAGACAATTTCCTGCCTCTTCCGTCCTTTCCCAGCAGCAAATTTCCCTTCATGCAATTTCATCTCAATGGGAATAAGAAGACGCTTCCCCCACTTGCTCAACACAACATGGGCTCAGTTACACAGCACAGTATAGGCAGAGCTCTTGTAACTCAGCAAAGAGCAGTCCTCTGAACGGCTCTGTTCCACCAGACAAGGCTTTAGTGGCATTGAACCATCTGAGCAGCCCACAGCTCACCAGCCCAAAGGCAAAATAAATCATACCCAATAACAGTAATCATGCCACGAAACACTCAGAGAGTAATTGAGAAATATAGCCAGGGTCAAGAGTCAAAAGCAGAATATAACAGTGCTTCTCAAATTCCCACTTCTCACTGCAAACTGATTTGCAATATTTCTCAGCACTCACTCCGGATAAAGAGTGGTTTGAATAGATGTTGCTGCAAAAAACTTCTGTAGGGTGTGCAACAAAGCAGCTAAGGAAAAAGCAGAACAGTATTTACTCGTTTTTGAGCTGCAAAAGAAAGAAAACTGTTTGATGAAAGGTGCTAGACTCTAATGAAAATAGTGAAGGAACTCTGCAACTTAAAGTGCAGAAATCCACATGACACTGAGCTATGTATAATTTACCATGACAAATCAGTGCTCTAGCAGAAAGAGTCACAGCATGTGACGAAAAAAATTAGCACAAGCTGAAGATAAGATAGACACCATTTTCTACTTGCAGTGCCAGAAAGAAAAAAAAAAGTAAAAATTAAGCCAAACAAATAGAAACAAAATCCAGTAATACTGAAAAGGGAAGAAGGTCTTCCAGGACATATATAAAGGAATGCACTACGGAAATCCAACATGGGAATACCATAGCATCATGAGGAAAATATTACATCTGAAAAAATTATTCAAGTCCACAAAAATCCATGTGATAATGCTGAATCTGAAGGAAGAGCTCCCAAAACAGTTTTTTGCAGCCCAAAATCTGTAACAAGCAAGATGTCAAGGCAGGTATGAATAAAGTTACTGACACAAGAACTTGTGAAGTAATTACAGTACATAAAAGTGGGAATACCTGAAGCCCAGATTACAATGGTACTTGGTTTTGGCTCAACGCTGTTACGTGTAGGGCTTTTGCATGTGACGCAGAGCCACCTGTACACTCAGAGAGAGTGAAAAAATGAAACTGATTTGGGGGAATGAGTTCAAACGGTGCCTACACACTTGGGATCTTTCAGCTCAAGGATAGTAAGCATGCAGGCTAATGCCCAAATTCCCAACAAGACACACACACAGATCACGATATTCATAAATTCATACAGAAAATAAAATACAGGAACATGAAGAGACAAGCATATATATTTTGTTATAGGGTTCTTTGAAAATAGTTGCTGGTAAAACAGGATTCCTACTACAAGCAAATAATCATATCTTTAGTAGTCCTTTGTTAATTTAGCAAATCTCAATCTCATCAAATAGGAGCTATAGCTCCAGGAACTCCTCTGACAGAGGCGTCCCCCAGCATCTGGAAGATTGTCCAATTACAATTTATAGAAACTTACAGCAAGGATGACTGACTAAAGACAGAAGTTGCGGAGAGTGGTAGGAAAAGAGAAGAAAGAGTGTGAGACAGTGTGTAAGAGGGCAAGCAAACTTCACATTCTCACATGTAAAGTGAGGGGAATTACCCCTGTCCTTAAGTTTTGTGGTGAGTGGAGTCAGTCCCTGGTGTCAGATTTGGTCAGGTTTTCTTGCTTTCCTTCTGTTCTTTTCTTCTACTTTTCTCTTTCTCTCTCTTGCTGTGTGCAGACTCCACATTGATATGAAAAACCTATACCAATTCTTATATGGAATCTTTTTAGATTTACCTGTGTTATCAAAAAGGGGCTCAACTTAAAAGCTCTGTTTGGGGCAGTACCAGCAGAGAATAGAAGACCGCTGTTAACCCTGGGCTGAGTCAGGGGAAGGGTAGATGGCTCCTCCTGGGAACAGAAGGGAGGTTGCAGAGAGCCTTTGCCCTGGAAATCCCACACCGAGCAGGATCATCAAGAGCTAACAGCTCTTCCTTGCTCTCTCTAGACACTGGCAGTTGTCCACAGAAGGAAACTGCATTATCGTGCCTGGAAGGAGAACTGCATGCTCATGCATTCCCATCCCATCACGGCTATCGCTATCCCTGAGCTGGCACCCTAGAGAGACCAATTGATTCAGAAGCATTTAAGATTGACTGCCGATCAAGCCCCTTTACTCTTCTTCATTGCTAACAGCTCCTGCCCCACTCACCCTTTGGCATGGCTGGCCAAACCTGACTATTTAACCCTTGCAGCATCGGATCTGACTTTCTGCTTCAGCCAGTATGGCTGTGAGTCAGTGGATTACCTGGGCGCAAGCTGGGAGCTCTCTGTTGCACCAACTAAATGTTTCGCAGAATCACCTGTAAATAAAAACGGCATCTGACCAGCCACAAAACGATCCATTAAAACAAACAGCATTCTTCCTTGAGGTGAGAACAAGAGACAAAACCCTTGTATTACCAATGGTCCTTAACAAATTTGTCTGGCCCAAAATTTAAGAAAAGTCTATTGGATTAGACTTGGACTGGAAACTAAGACAGGACCTTGAAAGTCAACATAACAGATTCTGTGATGAAATATGAAGCTGTTATACAAGAAAAGAGACTGCAGTTTTTCCTTGGTACTTTTTTACATTTCCATCATAGTTCTCCTAATCCTTTGGAAGACTTGGAGACTTAACATTTCCGTTGGCTAATTCAAAGACAAAATGTCCATTCAGCACCAGTGATCTGACTTTTCTACTCTTTCTGTGACGTGGCTGCCAAAGATACACACATCTCAAAAGATGGACTCTGGAAAAAAACTTTGAACCATTCACAGCAAAAGTAATAATAGTAAAAAGGATGCAGAGACTAGGGACATGCAAAATTACACACCTCTCAATAAAGGTTTCTGGGAGTTTGAGGCTATCTATGCAACACACTATGCCAAGAAAAAAAAAGTAGGAAACTATTTGATAGGTTATAATCCAAACAGTTATACCATACATGCATAAAGCTGAGGCCTGGTTTACCAAGTTTTTCTGACCAGTGTGGAATTTGAAGTGTTGCAGCAGTCTGCAGACAAGCTGAGGACAAGGTTTGCAGCATCATCAACTGCAGCACAGAACTATGTGCATCTGCCCGGCAATCAACTTGTAAAGATAGTTCAACACTGTGTGCCATATCAACTGAAGCAACCAATTGCTTGCTTTATGGGAAAATATTAACATCCCAAACAAAAATTCAAATGAAAATTCTGTTCACTGTTAGCAGTCTCAATAGGCTAAATAACACTAGCTTTTGGATTTGGGGGGAGAGGGAATAGAAATGTTACACAAACCCAAGGAACAGTTAAGATGCTGAAGTGTCATACTAATGAGATACAAATGATAGGAGTGACTGAAAACCCAACACAGAACTGTCACCCTTGTAGGTGACCACGGTGGCAAACTGAATCCAGCCTCATGGCAAGCGCAATCTCAGTGGCCGCAAAGTGCTGGTGAAAACAAGCAATGCAAAGCATTATCTCGTTCGAGGCTGGAGAGCCACAGCCAAATCTAAAGAAGGTTACAGCAGCTTAACAAGCCACTGTGTCCCAGCTGAGACACAGCAACTGTCACAGCGCTCCAAAGTAGGGTGACATGCTCTAGCCTTCAGCGGGACAGGGGATGCTTGCTGCAGGCTGATGTTCTCAACTGAGAGCCTAAGCTGATGTGTTTTGGAGAGCATCCAAGGGTCTAGTGTAGGAGATCAAACCCTTAGCCCTGTCTTCTGTGTTCTACCAGGTGGACAAGTGATGCAGTACAGTCATATCATCTCAAAAGTGTCTCTCTGGACAGACACAAGGGGAATCAAATCCGCTCTGATCAGAAGGAAAGAAAGCCCATGTCTGCCATGGGATGCTTTCCTGAATCAAGGTGCGCCAGAGCTTGGGGCTCCCTCCTTACCCTGCTGATATGCTGTCACACCAAGCTGAAGTGGCTCGGCTGGATCCAGCACCTCTTGATAATCAGTGAACATAAGTGTGGCATTGAATTGAGGCACAGCATTGCCTCTTCCACTGCTGGCAGGGCTCTCGCTCGCTCCAGCCCCTCTGCTCAGCATGGCGGCACATCAGCAGGCCACGCTGAGAAAAGAAACAACGTGAGGCACAAAGGAGCAATGCTAACAGAAGCAGGGGGATATGGCAAAGGAGAGCTGAGAGCCCGTGAGCAAAGAGGAGAAGGAAGGAAGGAAAAATTAGGTTGACGAGCATCTGAAAAAGGACTTTATGGGGGGAAAAAATATAATCTATTTCGATGCTTGCACTTTTCCCTTTACACAGGCAAAAGCAAGAAGTAGAAATGCTGGTTTTAATACTGTTCATGATGAAATTCAGAAAGGAAATGGGAAAGAGATTCAAAGGCAGAGCTCTGAGAGCTCCCACTCCTGGGCTGCTAGGCCAATAATTTTCAAGCTGTGGTCCATTGTGACTTGTACTTCCAGGCTGTGTTTACACTGTGACTTAGTGCCAGCAGTACTGCTGGATAAGGCCTTTCAGCAGATCAGCATCAAATCCTATTTTCAAAGATTTAAAACAAAACCCCCAACAACAACAACAACAAAAGCCTCATTAAAAAAATTGCTCTGAACAAAACCTTGGTGTGATATTGTACATCCTGGACAATTTCCCCACCAACTTTTAAATGAGTATATTTGGGCATTACAAGATGTCCATTTTGTGTGGATTTTGTAGGCATTGTGAAATGTATATGGTTTCAAAGTTTATCCATTGTTTTCAGGGTAAGAAAGTACATCATGTGCAGGAACATAAAGGAGGCCCACACAATCTAAACAATGACATTCAAGTTGGTTGAGAAGCAAATTTAAAATTACCAAGGCTTTCCAATATTCAGGCTCCACCTTCTTTATGTGTTTTGAAAGAAGCACAGCTGGGGCACTGAAGGATGCAGCCATGAGGCTCAATATTAGGCACACAGAGCCCGGTACTGGAACAGATAACCTCTGTTTCTGTGCCGCTGCGTTGATGGTACCTGTTACATCCCACAAACTTCTCTTGTTCACATGAATAGAAAAGCATATTTTCCTGGTCACCCTGAATGTGAAGAGGGTGGTGCAAGCTCTGGGACAACCCAGACAAAAATTTGTTGCTCAAATGACTAAACATGAAATAATTGGCTTACAATGCAATTTTACAGGTAAAATGGCTAATGTCCTTTTCCTTGTCTGATGTTCTGCTCCAGAACCAGTTTACCAGTTTCCTTTCCTTCACGCTGTCAAGCTCAATGCTTTTGTCTTATGCTTCCTAATTAATCTCATGCCTTTCTCTGTCTACTCCCTCTTGTTTCTCTCATCCCATTGATCTCTTCCCCTTGCTGGCTGGGATATAAGCCTTGGTTTGACCTCCTACCGCAGTAACTGCTTTTTGCTCTAGAAGGTCTCAAAGTGAGCTGATTCATAAGTCTTATGTTTACTTCTCATTCAAAACCCCTCTCAAGCCCTTCTCTGCGACAGCAGTTACAAGAAATGAACCAGTGTTTAATGGTAGGGATAAAGGGCACTTGATAAACTGAAACTAGACAAATAAAAGTGTGTAGGAAGGTACATTGCTGGTTTCTATCTCCTGCATCCACCATTTACAACTCACTTCTCAGAGCAGAACTTGAAGAGTAAATACCGTATTTCATCCAGACTCACAGTACCCTGGCAAGTGCAATACAGCAAATACATAAATAAAGATCGCTTCAATCACCTAACGGCCCAAAGGCTACTGATGAGCATATAGTCATGCTATGCAATGCTGAAAGGCTTTTTATGACCCAGCATAGTCAAGGAGTAAATTACTCACCTCTTCTGAAAGGCCAGCACTGCAGTGTCCTGGAACACCAACTCGCGCCAGAGAGAGGAGCATGCAACAAAGAGCAGACATCATTTCTTCTGACCCAGATGTGTGCCTTGAGAACGTAAGACCCCACCAGTCACATCAGAAAGCTAAAGAAGTCTGACTTCAAGCAAACTGTTACAGCTGCTTACCAAAAGCCTCTAGAATTAAGAACTGCAACACAAAGACAGCAACAGCAATTTATTTCCTGTATCCATGATCTACAGCTACATTCGGTTAACTTGGATGCGTGCTGGGGTAGCAGAGCACGTGCACGTACTGTGGTACTGAAATATTCTGCAAGAACATTTTCACTGAGAGAGCATTAGCAAAAGACAAGGTGTGAATATTTTTGCCCTATTGCTGCTTCTTTTGCCTTCCCTGCTCCAGACGTCTTTGTCTTTTCTACAGTCTCTCCTAAATGAAGAAGCAAGCCATGTGTGTGAGGGGGTGCATGCCCAAGAACCCTTAGAAAAATCTTAAAACAATACTTGTCCTTCCCTCTCAATACCAGGAATGCGACTTCAGTAGGCACACGAGCTCTGTTCTCTCCTGGCTGGGGTAGTCACACTTCTGAGCCTGCATTTCTTGCCTGAAGCAGCAGTCACTTTGTTATCCAGCCAGCCAGCATCCTTTTGTTGATCAGTGAAGTTTTGGCACTGCAGATGTGATAAGAATAAAAACATTTAAGCAATCAGTTAATCTAACAAATATGTTAAATATAACGAGACAATGAGATCGAATGCCCACTGCTTTCATTTACACCAGACATAAATCTCAGAGAAAATTGCACAGATGCAATCAGAGTTGAACACGAGAAGTGTTTGGCACATTTGAGCTCTGCTACCCTGAAGATAAGACTTGAAAAAAGGACAGACTGCCTATCAATACCTTCACAGAGCACACCCTTTTGAGCTCTATAAATACATTGCATTCTCACCACAATACTTTTTTTTTTCCAGGGCTGTCTTTAAACATACATGTCCTCATTTCTAACTCGAGATTTTTTTTTTAAGCATCCTTCTGATAACTTTCCCCAGCTTTGAATTATTAGTGAGCTACTTAATTGTAGCTAAAATTTACCAACATTAGTCAAAAGTCTCCACCGATACACAAAGCTATTTATAAAATAAGTACTTTTAATAAAATATTTATAATAAGGCAGTTGTCAGCTGTTTGCAGGTGCCCCTCACAGTCAAGTCTTATTAATGAAAGGTGGGAAGCAACTTCCTGGAGGAGACTGCTCTGAGATTTGCAATTAAAGGAAATCTGTTTCACACTGTAATGGCTGGGGGGGAATGAAAAAAAAAAAAATTTTTGGGGGTGGGGAGATTTTTTTGCATAAAATAAGTACTTTTAATAAAATATTTATAATAAGGCAGTTGTCAGCTGTTTGCAGGTGCCCCTCACAGTCAAGTCTTATTAATGAAAGGTGGGAAGCAACTTCCTGGAGGAGACTGCTCTGAGATTTGCAATTAAAGCAAATCTGTTTCACACTGTAATGGCTGTTACAAATTGAACACAATGACTCTTTAGGGGATAGCTGAATTTTCCCAGGCAATTGTTTAATTAGAAAGTTTCCTAAATTTTATAGGGATTTTTTAGAAATAACTTTTTGAGAATAGGCCTTATTTTTCACCTCACATTTTTATGTTCGTCTCATGACAAACCATTTTTCAACTTTCAGCATCAAGCAAATATGTTCTTCTCTCATTCAAGATAAGAGATTTTTCTTAAAGAAGTTAAATCAACTTTTTAATGCACCTTAGGTAAAACATATTCACCTCCCCTGTGGGTTTTCCTATTCAGAATTAAAGTTGCCCTGATTTGAAACACTTTTTAACCATCACAGCAGGAAATAAATGAAACTAAGAACTAAGCCCATTTTAATTTTGAATGAGAATGTACACATAGAGTTTTAATGTGATTAGCTAATCCACTTCAATTTCATACCTCTATTAACTCAAACGATCTCTCCTGAGTGATCACAACAAGATTATTCTTAGATTATTCAAAAATGCACAACCGTTATTATCAGTTCAGAGTTAAATGGACAGCCCAGTAGCCTTAGGACAAGGTGGGAGGCTTCACCTTCTCTTACAGCTCCAGAAGCAGCCCATCCAGTGTTTCCATAGCACGTGCCTCTCTGGTTAGAAGCCAAAGGTCTTTTAATATCTGGATTGTCACAACCACAGGATGCCCAGGAGCCAGTAAGGAAAACCACTGGCAATTGTCTGATACAAAAATATTATGGTTTTTTGTCTTGAAGTTGCACTGCTATCTAAATATCACTTTATGAAGTGTTGCTTGAAATTATCTGTCAAAGCTGGCAATGCTTATGTCTTTGTTGCTTTTAATCTGCTTAAGAATAATTAGAGGGTAAGAAAAATGCTCCAGCTCATTTCTCTGGTCTCAAACCCAGGAATGTCTCCCAGCTCTTGCATTTAGCTGTGCACCCCAGCTGCATCTGAATCCAGGAAAGGGTGAGGATCTGGTGTACAGCATCCCCTCTCCCCAGTTCCTCACTCCAGTGCTCTTGTCTTCATGGACAAAAACAAGGGCTTACAGACTGGAAAGAGCTGTGCCATATTCCAGCATAATCCAGACAATCGGGGTGCCAGAGAAGAGGATACTCTGCAGAATAACTGAGGCAAAGTCATGGACACCACCACAGGTAAGCTGAAGAAGGACTTCTCTGATTCTGATTGACACCAAATTCAGGTCCCATAGAAGACCAAGGCTCCAAGCATGAGAGAGCACGTTTATAAAAACCCTTCACAGGAGGTGGACAAAGAGAGCCATCCTTTCCGTAAGGATATGGCTGGCAGAGATGGCAGGGATCAGAATGAGATTTTGCTAAAACAAGCTAGGCCAATAGCAAGTGAGGCATACAGTGACCCCACAGATATCAAAACATTGACATCACCCAGTTGGTCAAATGGCAAGGGAGAAATTGCTGTGACACTGCTAACTAAGTCTGAGATAGTAAGCTTTTGACCTCAGAGTTTGGAAGACCTTGACAGGGCTCAGGAAAGTAGATAGGCATTAGAGTAAACATGAACCCTTCATCCATGTGCAACACTTGGCAGTATTAGCTGACCCCCATCATGAAGACAGAGGCTTACACTGAGTCACGGACCTGCAGTTATATGGCAACAACTTGGGTAGCCTGTTGTGGCCATGGAGGTCTTAGACCACCACAGAGGCCATGGAACTGCTTGGAGGAAGGTTTGATTTTTCTGTTGAACTGATGTATCTTGAGAGCAAAAACCTCATGTTGATGTGGACATCTGTGCCCACTATCCACAGGCTTCACAGGTGGGTTACACATACACGCATGAGATAACTATTAACATCACAGTATTCACCTCCAAATACCCTACGTAAACACATAGTCAGGGATAAATTATTTGGCACGGGGACTGCAAGGTAGTTTATACAGCCACTTTTGAAGGAATCTTTCATACAGTCAGTGTGGAAAATACATCAGCTTGAGGTTTGCATGGCAAAAGCAAAACACGGTGTTGCTGAAATACCAGGTAATGATGCAATCAGTTGGACAAAGCTAGAAGACTATCAGTAGACATGCCCCAGAGTCATCTGGTTATCTGAGGGACACCTGAACATCCAAAGCAGTCAAGAACTGTGAAGGCTCAGAGTTGGCTCCAAGTTACTGTAGTCTCACCTGGCTTGAGTTTGGTCTGAGACTTTTAGAGATGCCATGCACTGTCCTGCTCCACAGTTCAGCCCTAGCTCAGCATGAAATAATTTCTTCAGTTTTCAGTCTTGTGCTCCTCTTCATTAAACCTAAAAAAGTCTCCTAGTCTGCTCTTCACTTGCACAGCAGTGAAAGGTCCATTACAACTGATCCCCAAAACCCAAAAAGAGCACCTGTCTTTTCCTTTGGTTAGATGAAATTATGAAACTAGGCAGGACATTCCCCAAAGTTTGGCTCACTGTGTGAAAACAAGTTTCCAGGGAATTCAAAGTACTTATGTTTGGCTGTAGGTAGGTGGGCTCAAAGTTAGCATGAGTGACACATCCAAAACACAAGAAGTGTTTAAAGTTGTCATCAAACAAGCACACCTACACTGGCACGTTCAGCCATACTGAAGGCTGCAAAACTGTTTGATGAAAGATTGTATTCTCCTAGAGTACCACAGACATCTAAATATTGCCCTTCAATTTAGCGTGTCTGAGGACTGCAAGGCCAGCAGTGCAGAAATGTAGACAGATGTATCTAAAAGGATTTCAGCCTACCCTCACAATAATTTTTCTTTGAAGTTTCACCAGGTTTAGAAAGCTAGAGGAAGGGATCAAAACTTGGGGCAAACATAGTTCTGAATAAAAAGAAGACAGTCTGAAACTTCTGGGGAGTCACTGGAAAAGAAACTACAGTGTACTAACATTTTTCCATCAAATTTCAAACACGCTGGATAAAATGGCACGCGGCCCCCAACCCTCGGATACAATCTCTTTGAAATCTGTGAGCAATATCACAAATATCAGATTGGGTATGCATAGCATGTACAATGGCACACAAGTTTCTGTGAGCAGACACAGACGTGGAAGTTCACACAATAATTAAATAAACGGAAAGCAGAGCAGCTGGGAAGATTTCAAACACCACGTCTTAGTTACTTAATCACCCTGCAAACACATTTCAGATTACTCTGTTTTTATTAGTTTCATGTTAAAATGCAAATCACATACTGTAGTTTTAAGGAAACAATAAAATAGAAAATAATTTTTGGCATAAAGATCTACTAAATAGATTTTTTTCCCCCAAATTGGCTTGTCCGACACATCCTCTGCTCAGTTTTAGTTCCTTCTCTACATTGCAGTTCTTTTGGTAGGACGCCAAAGCCTGTCAATTAACAGTAAGCCTATCCCTTGTGAACAGAAGCAGGGACTGTGATCATGTTCAACTAAGATCAAGGATTAGTAAATCAGCATGGCACCAGATTGCAGACACTATTTAAACCCCACAGGCCTACAAGCCAATGCAGCAATATTATATTCCAGCTGGATGTGGAGAACAGAATCTCATAGTTACAGAGGAACTCCCTTCTTACCTTTCCTGTGCAGGCAATTACAAGTCAACTTAAAATGAGCCCTGATTAAATCATGTTGGCTTTCTCAAATGCCAGTTAGGAAACATCCACATGCTGCCACCGCTGGTATCTTATCAAGGACTTTCCATCAAATTAAACATATTTCATTACACCTACAATAAATTATAGAAGACTGGATTTTTTACAAGCAAACCAAATATTGCACCAAAGGTGGCACAAAGGTTTCTTTTTAGAGCTTGAAGAACTGTAACGCTATCTCACCCCTTGCCTGGCACACGGGGTTGTTTCAAGGTTGTTTCTGCTGTTTGCTGCAGAATCAGGCACACTGCACATGGTGAAACATTTTGTTTGCTTAATAAACAGAGTTTGAGTTCAGAGCTTGATTCGCTTTGCCAGAAAATGGCCACCCAGTACAATATATGTCCCATTTTCCCTATACTCATTCCTTCCCTCAGGGATTTTTTTTCCTTTTTTTTTTTCTTCTCCTTTTTCCTTAAGAAAGGGGTAGGTTTCTTTTATCCCAGTTCAAGTGACAAGGGAAGGAGCTGAGATGTTAACTGCCAGGTAAAATAAAAACTCATGGAGGTCCAGGGGGACCTCATCCCACAACCCGACTGCCAGGTGGAAAACAAATAATATTATCAGAAAATGATCACAGAAAGCAAGCCTCGCTCAAAGAAAAACAGTCTTTATTAACGTCTCTTTGAAATAACCTGAAAGCAAAGTCAAAGAACAATGAGGAAGGGTGACCTGCCTCGCTATTGCTGCTCCCACAAAACATCCTCAGCTGGAGCAACGCCTGGTGCACTGCCAGACTGCCAGTGTTAACGCGGTGATAGGTGTGCAACCAGAGAAGATACTTGGGCCTTTAAGCAGAGGTTTTGCTTTAACACTGCCTCCCTTGCTGAGCAATAATTTCCTATACCTGTAAATTAAAACAGGAAGAAACCTGGTGCTCTGATTTTCAACCCTGATTTTTGGCTGGGATTCATCTCTCCTAACCTGATAGATCTGTTGCTTAAATGTCTGTTTCTGAGCTAGTCACCACTGGCTGCTTTCCTAAACAAAAAAGAGAAAGAAGCATTTTGAAGGTGTGATTCACGCCATCTTAAAGCAGATGCCAAAAATAGGGTCAAATTCTCTTCCAATTATTATAAAGGCATCCTGGGGAGACTAGTAAACATAGACATTCATACTGCAGGTATCTAAAGACAGCAGAGAAGCCAGATAATATTTGCATAATGTCATTTGTTCACTTCCATATTGCATGCAGACCCTGAAGCAAAAGACAGAGCCTGCAGATTTCTGCAGTTCACTGCAAGACATGCTAACCAGACCCAGCTGTTTTTGACCTCTTTCACAAGTACCCCACCAAAATCAATTTCTTAGCAAATCAGGTTTCCTCCTCCCTTTGAGCTCTGTGATTCAGAAATCCCTCTTGCTCAGGACTTCCCTGTGGGTAACATGGCTATCAGCATGGATATTAAGCATCAGTTACCTTTTGCACATCTGCTGTGCTGTGTAAAGGAATTTCTTTTCTTTTAACGCTGATCAGAGGGAAGAGCTGTAAACCACTCGATCTCTTCATTGAGAGCATCTTAAATGATGTTACCAATGATCCCTAATGGAAGAGCCATAGAAATCCCTATGCATAGCAGTGTTTCTTCCAGGGACTAGCCTGAAGAGAGACTTGCTTCTATTCCAGATGATGCAGGCACAAGCTCCTGATTTATAAATACAACTTTTAGCATAAGTTTAAGTCCAAGCAGCCTAGGAACAGCTAGCATATTCTTGAGTACATTGCTGAAAAGGTTGCATGAATCATGGCTGCAAGTACTGAATTTTCTTTAAGAGAATTGTGTCCCATATCTGTCACGACAGAGGGATTATTTTAGGAGAAAAATTTTCTTAAAATCAGGATTTTTAATTTAATTAATACCTGAAGCTCATTAAAGAGAAAAGAGTTGCCATGCAAATGAATTATTTCTAGTGATACTATCAGTTTTGTCCCTTTAATTTGTACTTGCAAGTAAAAAATAGTTTGTTTCACTTGATGTTTATGCTATATAATTGCTCAGATGCACATTTATTGGCTTGCCTGGTGTCTGATGGTCTCTGAACAGCTAAGTAGGAGAAAGGAAATGAACAGGCTGCAGAAGTTCTGATTGTGAAACAATTGCTCTTTCGAAGTGTTACCATGCCAAGTGAAAATACAAGAACTGAATGTAATTTGGCATTGCTAGAACTTGTTAGGGCTTTTTCTCCTCTTAGCAGTATCCTCATGTGACAGGATTTGGTTATGAGGAAACTCCTAGAGCAATGCTGTATCAGGTCCGTAAGGAGTTTCAAAGCCCGTCTGAAAAGAGGGAGGAGAGATGGCAAAGGGAATGGAGATCTACAGGAAAAACACAACGAAGCCTGGTGTAGCTTTCCCAGTTCCCTTTAAAGCCAAGATGTAGATGCCAAAATCTCCTCTGTGCCCTTGAATTCTCAAACTATGAAGTAAATGTACACAACCCTTTTTTCTACCCCAACCACACAGAAAAACCTTTCTGTTGCTGAATCCTATTTATATGCCTAACTAGAAAACATAAAACAAGTTTAAAAAAGTATCCAGTACAAAGTACAATGGTATTTTCTGCAGGAATTTATCATTGTATTTGTTAATTAGAGGCTGAAATACTAAATAATCACTAACACTGTCAGCTGATGGGTAATGTTTGTGTCAAACAGCAAAGCTACTAACAAGCAGTACTACAGTTTCATAACATGGGCTTTTATTCAAACAAAAAACCCCCACAGGTTTTAGGATTTTTTTTTCCTGCTGATCTTCTGCTGAGCTTATCAAGCTGAGCAGTCGTGGAATCAATCTCACTAAGGAGCTGCAATTTCTCCCCAATTCTGCCATGAAGCTTAAAATCAGGGCTTTGGCAGCAGCCCTCCCACCCACCCACAGCTTTCATGGATCCAGATATAATGTAATTTTATTTTTATCCTGTATGCTTTTACATGGAAACTCAGAAATATATTTGCACTGTCACGTACTCTCTATGCAAGCAGCAGGAAAGCAAATTCTGCCGTTGCAAGTTAGGGTAGAGCTTTCAAATACTCCAGTCACCTATGCCTTTTAAGGGTGGGGGGGAAAGCACCTCTTTCCTTGCCTATTTCTGATAGCAGGTACATGACAAAATGGTAAGACTGGGCCTACCTTCTAGTTTGGTGTTGATTCCCTTATCTCTATGAACTATTTATACAGTCATAAAACCACAGGACTGGTGGGATCCCAGTTATTCCCCATCCTCTATGCCCAAGCAAGCTTAAACATCCCGATTCCTTTTTAACAGATGCCAGTCTAACATGTTTTTTAATACCTCCAGTAATAATGAGGTCTCCCAATGTATTCTGGCACTTCTGCATCCATAGTTGGAGGGTTTTTTCTGTGTCTAACCTGAATTTCTGTTTGATGCAGTGTAAGCCCATCATTTCTCTCCCATCCACCTTAGACAAGAAGGGATAGCAGCCTTTCATGTACTTCAACACCTGCCATGTCACACCTCAGTATTCACTCCATCAGTGCAAGCAGACCTGAGATGCCACGTTTTCTGGAGCTCTGATCATTTTCACTGCTCCCTCTCTACTCTTCCCAAGACGTGACACCCCAAACTGGACGCGGTATTTCATACGAGGCCTTGCCAATGCTGAGCAGAAGAGAAGAAGAACTGGACATGTCATGCGTGCTGTATTCCTATTTATATACCCCAGCATGATGTCTGGCTTTTTCAGTTTATCTCCAACTTGCCAAGAGCATTTGAATTCTATTCCTGGTCCAGCACGCCTGCAGCCCCTCTCAAGTTCTCCTTGTTTGCAAATGTGTTGAAACCAGTTGCTATGCTATCGTTTAGACTGTTAATGAAACCTGACCCAGATCACTGACACTCAGCTGTTCTTTTTCAGTGTAGTGAAACGTGTCATTTCGTGGTGGGAAAACACAGATAATATTATTTTCTTTTTTCATCTCTGAGTATGCATGTTTTGGTACTGTTGTTTGTAATGGAATTACCTATAGCAGGCCTGCATTTTTTACATCCCAAGAACTTTATCAAAATTCAATGCATATACATTTGAAGCCTGGCTTTTGCTTTATAGAGTTGGGGTTTTTTTCCATTTGTTTTGCTTTGTTTTGTTTCTCAGCACAGAATGAATATGACCAAGGGAAATAGCCACCAAAGTCGAAGAATGGAGGGACTTGTTACAAGACACTTGAGAATTGCCTGTTAAAACTAATGTCTCCCTGGTAAATATGTTCAAGGCTAGGAATAAACAACTTATTCTGTAAGGATGCTCTGTCCCTCCAATAGTTGGGCAAGAGAGAAAATACTATAAGAAATGAAAAAACATTATTTTTCTGCAAACTATACAACACAGCCCTCCCATCACTGTTGATGTTTGGAACTGAAGAAACACAAGAAAAATAATAACTAGGTCTAAGGAGTACCAGTGACCTGCCACACATGGACGTGGCTAGTCTGTTCTAGAAAAGACCAGCCCTGAGCAGCAGGTTAAGCCTTATCAGAGCGATAGGTAGGCAGTTTTTATGATCTCCAAAGGGGAAATCTGTCAGTCTACATTTAGAGATCTGACCTAGACTTCATTTTTCTCTGGAGAGTAAGAGTTTTAGGAATTTAGGGAATTATTTTAAGAATACTGCCTCTTTACCTGCCAAAATGTAGGTTCAAGGTGGGTGAGTAGATTAGGTGGACTGGTGAGGACTTGCCTAGAGCAGTGCCAAGTTCTGGGTCCCTCAGCTACAGACAAAAGTGTGCTATTTGCAGATTGCCCAGAAAAAGGCAAAAGAATGTTTGAGGTCTAAATGCACTTCCTAATGAAAAAAGATTTATCCTAGAGAAGATACAGCAACAGTCTTCAAGTATGTGGAGGACTACTATAAATACTTATGTTTATTGATATGTGTTCTCCACACATGTTTATTGATATGTGTTCTGTGAAGGCCGGACCACACTGGGATTAAATGGCAGCAGGAAAACTTCAGGTTAGGAATGACAGAAGACCTTGTATCAGGAGGAATGGAGAAGCAGTTGGAGAGATTGTCAGAGGAGACAATGGGACCTCCAACATCAGGGTTGCTTAAGAACAAGTTGGATGAGCCTCCCTAAGGAATTAGAGTGTCTAGGTGAGTATGCCTTGGGAAGATCTAGCTCAGCCCCTGAGGTCACATCCATGACTCTACCTAAGGTTTTATGAGGGTTGCTGTGGGTGCATGACAAGTAGGATAGAGAAGTGAGTACTACTGATTAAATGAGAGGCTACTCAGCAGCACATTATTGCATAAAGCAAGAAGAGTTCAGTAAAAGCAGGCAAAACTTCCCTGGGAAGCTTTAATCTGTGAGTAACTACCAAGTTTGGCAATGATACATCTGCTTTACACAGCCAGCATGGAAAGGAAGCAAGACAAGTTAAAGGTAAACTTCATGTTTAGGCGCTGGAGCGTGTCCAAAGAAGAGCAACGAAGCTGGTGAAGGGTCTTGAGCACAAGTCTTATGGGGAGCAACTGAGGGAACTGGGGTTGTTTAGCCTGGAGAAAAGGAGGCTCAGGGGAGACCCCATCACTCTCTACAGCTACCTGAAAGGAGGTTGTAGCAAGGTGAGTGTCAGTCTCTTCTCCCGAGTAACAAGGATAAGGACAAGAGGAGATGGCCTCAAGTTGCGCCAGGGGAGGCTTAGGTTGGATATTAGGAAAAATTTCTTCAGCGAAAGGGTTGTCAGGCATTGGAACAGGCTGCCCAGGGAAGTGGTGGAGTCCCCATCCCTGGAGGTATTTAAAAAATGTGTAGACATGGCACTTAGGGACATGGTTTAGTGGTGGACTTGGCAGTGCTAGGGTAACTGTTGGACTTGATGGTGTTAAAGGTCTTTTCCAACCTAAATGATTCTATGATTCTATGTAACTAGCGAATTTAGACTATAGACTTTCAACTTCTTATAGAAGACTTGACCTGAACCACTGGAGAAGGGCAGATACAACGTACACCAGTCAGCACACGTAAAAGCTGAGGGAAACATGTCCTTTCCACCAAAGAGAAAGTGCTCTTCAGAAGTGCTGGTTGGTGGATGAGCTCTCCCTTTATATATACATTTCACAAATTGTCTTCTAAGTTAATCAGTACTTAATATTTTCTCGTTGTATCTCTCAGTGTAGAGCAAAGGGAGCGAACACTTCCAAAGCATTGCACTGGCTGGTGCCAAGGCAGAGCAGTACCCTGCTTCCCTAACAAGAAGAGTAAAAAAAATTCAGCTTGCTTTCCTCTCACTCACTGGTGTTTAGCATAAACAAAAAAGTACCATAATCACCATTATTCTGGAAAACAACAGAACTACTTTTTCTAGTGCACCCTGGTTTTATTCTTCAGGGTACAACCACATTGTGTGTGTGTGTGCGCCTGCCTGCACATGCCACATAACCGGGGAGGGGGGGAAGTTAGCATGCAGAATAATGTAATTACTCATTCTTGAATAGAAGGATAATTACTGTCACAGAAACCCACATAACTTGCAGATCTTTTTGTTCTTTTTAAGATGATAAATACAGTATTTTCCATTTTCTAACAGGATGCATCCTTTTCCTTCTGATTCCCCTTCCCCCTGCCTAAGCTGAATTACATACAATTTGAATGAATAACAAGGGGTATCAGTTCACGTATAGGAAAAGATAAGCTTATCTGGATTTTTTTTAAAATAAAAGTAATTCCATGTCTCTCGAGTCACTGTGATGAGTCATTGTTAGTTAAGAAATTGGGCTGTCACCAGTAACAAACTTCCTTCAAGTGTGACTTTCAACAGCACATCTGGAAGAGGATGGGGAAAAAGAGGCGGCGGCTGACCAATCACAGCCTAATACTTTTAAAATTCACACTGTGAATCTCACGTTTAAGAGCAACGATAGCTGATGAGCATCTTCCTGTCAGTCACTGACACAGCATAATCCGAGGGCAGACGGTAGGTGAGGCAGTGCGAAAAGACACGCGAACGGCCGGGAACTCACAGCCTCCATCGGCCGGCCGGGTGCCCTCTTCCTTCCTCCCTCCCATCCAGAGAGGCCTTTGGAAACAGAGAGAATCATCACTGTGGGATTAGGGGGTTGTTTAAATGGGGAAACAGCTTGCAAGATGTTCTCCTAAATAGCTTTATTTAAAGAGCCCTTTTAAGCCCTGTTGCCAACACTTAGGCAGGGAGAGGAATTTTTCTGGTACTTCTGTTAGGTCTAAATTTATATATAGAGAAAAGTAGCTGCCTGGCTCTAGGACATTAGAGCAACAGAAGCAGAACAGATACTGGGAACTGCTTTAATGGGACTTCTTAACATGTGCTGACGGAACAAGCCTGCTCTTCTTTAGTGACAGTGGGGTTGCGGGGAAAACTTTCAAAGCCCCCATGAGAGACCGGAGCTCACAGGAATCTCTGTGTCTCTGTGAACCACAATAATTTAGTTATCGTCTGTTCTTACATCTTCTAAAAGAAAAAAGGATTGAGACGGTTCGTCCCCGGCAAATCCCCACTAAGGTTATGTTTACATTGCAGTTAGCTTAAAACTAACTGGGTTTTGATGGCTGTAAAACTGCAATACCATGATGCCTAATGTGACTGATTTCAGTGTGTTTACTGGGATTTTTCTCCCACCTGTGACCTCTACTGAGCTTTGTGCTGCCTCAATTCCACTGTTAGTAATAACCTGCTATGTCTCAATATGCCTTTTTGACCTGCTGTGACCCAAACGTGGACATAACTGAAAAAAACCCGGGCCTGAGAAACACGCTATGCTCTGATTTTTTATATAAGTCTGGTAAATAATTCAACTCGCGTGGTGGTATTCTGAATTCCCCCATCTGAAAAAGAAGACATTTCATCCCAAGAAATACTGCTTTGCCAGTTCCAGGAACTGATACCTTGCTACAAAAGTAATAATAAATAGATGAGAACAGGCTACTCCGCACCCCACCAGAAATAGCAGGCTGCCTGCTCCAGGCTCCAATTGAAATTCCGTCTGTTTGCGATAGCATCCTTAGCAACCAAAAAATCGCACAAGACAATTCATGTAGGTGAGGTGTATCCAGGCAGCCAACATTTCAAATGCAAGCTTTTCTCGTGGGCCTCAAAAGCTAATTTTTTACAAAAATCTTGAATTTATTTAAAACTCTTATCCAAGATATCTTTCTCGCTCACAGATTTAGCATATCAATGTTCCTGGGAATTCATAATCATTGCTTTCATTCTATAGATTTCCTTGCCCTCTAACAACTCAGATTGTGTGTTGTCTCAACCATTCCCTTCAAGTCAGCTCTGACAGCTGAGTCAGACCAGAAGAATGGTTGAATTAAAAAGCCTGACAATCCTCTACCCCTTATTCAGCCAATAACCTCATTTGTTCATTGATTGGAAATTAAAGATGCTAGAAGTAGTTTTATCATTTTTGTTGGTGGTGATTTGCAACTCTGCTGATTTTGTGCAAACCCCTATATTACTCATTTAGGACCAAATCACTGCGGAGGGAAAGCAAGCAAGCCCATAATAAATTGCAGTAAAAATTTCAAAGAGGAACCAGTTTCAACCAGGCAGATGTATCCGACCGGTGTTCACAGCCCAGCCGAAGGTTTGCTCTGTAGAGTCCCAGTGTTGCACTGTTGTTCTTTTTCGAAGCAACATGCCAGAAAGATATTTGCAGGATGCCACTTCTCCAGCAGTGGGAATATACCAGCGACTTCACTGACTCCAGGGAAGCACTGTGCTGCCTGGGGTGAAAACGAGTATGTCAGTCCCCCTCCGCTAAAACTGGAGCTAGGGCTTGTGTTAGCCTCATTGTGTGTTCTGCTGATAGCTGAAATGTTCTCAGCGGTTCAAAATTCATATTTTTTCTCTCCTAATTATCCCTTAGCTTAGCTTCTGATATTGGAAAATTATCCTCTAATTTTCTTGCTTTAACCAGATGGTTTATATTTTAAAAAATTCTTGATTATACTCATTTTCATATCCCCGCTTAAACATGGTTAGCATTTGCTGACCTCTATCCCGCATTAAACCAGAGATGAATCGACTGCAGTCACTCCAGCTGTTCACTAAATATTTTTCACATTTCTGGAGTGGATTATTCATTCAATATGGGATTGCAACTTCAGTATCTGAAAGACTCCTTTTTTAAAGGCTCTTCACATTTATCCATCCGTGCCTTTGACATCTAAAATGTTGTAATGGCAAGATCTGAGGTACTTCTAAATATCAAATCATTTCACAAACACTTATTTTCTCAAGGTGGGGCCCAGAGCGGGCTTTGTTCTTACAGGCTACTCTGCAAATTGTGAAGGACTCCTGAACTATGTCTCAGAACATCTCTCATTACCTCATGTCTGCTCCTCTTGTAAAAGATGAGGAATTAAAATGACTTGATCCAACCTTCTGACAAATGTATCTTTGAATATGTAAAAGATTTTCTGATTCACCATCTCCAGTTGCACTGGATGGTTATAACAACAGCCTGACCTCTGGTAATGCCCATTATCCCTGAATCATATTCCAAACTTTTGATGCTTATTTAAAAAATATTATCAGTCCTCCCTGGGAAGCACTGTCTTTTACTTAACTTGCGGGGTATATTCATTTAATGAAGTGTAGGACTCAATCCTGGGCTTTAAAACACCCAGAAAAATTACTGGCAACTTCGTTATAAAAGACCTGAATAGTAAAAAATCTGATATTATACATGGTTAATTATTTTTCCAAGCAAAAATCTTTCTTCTGATTTCCAGAATATTAATTCTTTACCTGAGCAACCAGAGTTCCCAACATGCACTCGAGGCTTGCAGACCAAAGTGTATTTGAATTATCAGGGTTCACGTAGCCTTTCTTTACATCCTTTTTTGACAGTAAAGATGGTATTAGAATATTGATATTAAGGAAAAAGCCATCAAGTACTAGGAAGTAAAAAAAAAAACCAACCACAAACTTGTGTTTGACATTAGCTCACTCTCAGACAGACAAATACTTTCTTTCCTCCAAGGGACACAAGAGCAGTATATGAAAAAAACCCTGCATAAACACTGAGGGCATTTGCTTGGAGCACTGAATAGAAGTGAACTGACAGAATGAAAAGACAAATTGCCCATGGGCACCCCAACTTTTCATCCTGTACTAATTGGCCGTCTAAGGGCCCAGAGGTGCTCCTCAGATGCTGTGTGCTCGCCGCCTCTCTGGCTACTGTTCCCTGGGGTTACCAGCATGCGAGTACAGGGGGGAGGGAAAAAAAAGCATTTTTTGACAAAAGAGCAGGTGCTTACAGGAACAGCCCCCAGTCGCAGGACAGTAACAAAAGAGCAGCCATAGGGTGGATGCAAAACTAGCCAGAAAGCTGTGCTAAGAAATTAGTTATCAATGGTCCACCACCAAATTAAAAGGATGCATTGAGAGGGGTTTCCCAGGAAGCTGTCCGGTGTCTGGCACTATTCAATATTTGCATTATCAACTTGGATGATGGAATAGAGAGCGTACTTTGTCAATTTACAGCTGACTCTAAGCTGGGAGGAGCTGGAAGTGATTAGGAGGACAGGAGTTAGACTCTGAATGAGCTTTGAGAAACTGGAATCGTCTGAAAAAAATTGGAGGCAAAGTTCTACATTCATTTCTGTATTTCAGCTGCATAAATACAGAGTGGGAAATGACTAACTACTTTACAGCTTTGCAGGATCTGGAGTTATCACAAGCTGAATGTCAGCCAAAGACATCATGTGGCAGGAAAAAAACAATCCCAACATGCTGGAATGTGTAAACAGGAGGGTCATCTGTAAGATACATGGAGTAATCCTTCTGCTTTACTTGACACTGGAAAAGCCTCAGCCTAAAGCATTGGGTCTAGTCACAGGGACTGATTTTCACTGAAGTTGGAAAGGGTCTAGAGGGGAGATGACCCCTGACCAGGGCCCTAGGAAAGGAGTAGTTGGAGGAACTGCAATGGCCAGAAAAGAAGACTGAGGGCACTGATCAACAGCTTTCAAAAATGTAAGGACCAGGGTAGGACAATAAGTAAGGCAACAGCTAGGTCTCAGTTTAGATGATTTTCACTATCTCCTTGACATATATGGTGGATGCATCTTAGAGCAAGTCTTTCCACACCACATATTTGTCCTGTAGTCACTACGGCTCACACACATTTAAGAGGCTCTAAAAAGTCACTGATGTATTATCTTTGTATACAAACCTCTGTGCTCCTTATACCATTTCAAGAAAAAGGCTTGGCTAGAAAAGCAGACATTATTTGTAAGACATTGATCACAATATCATCTTGTAGTTATCTCATTTTAGACTGCTTCTTTTATTCTTTCTTACAGATATCTACTACATTAATCTCTTTCATCACATTAATTTTATGCTTGCATACCACAAACCCTCCTTCCTCCTCTAATCCCTGAAAGTCCTATCAATATATCAACTAATTTCTGTTGATTTTCTCCTGCTATGGACTTAGGCATCATTCCCAAGTCACTTGTCTCCAGCGGCTGGTGCCCCGACCAGCTGCGATATATCGTTTCCTTTGCCACAGAGAATGAGAGAAAAGGCATCCTGGGAGGTGAGGTCTCCCATTTCTCTAACCCAATCTATTCAATTGGACTCACCGCATCATGGTCTTCTCCTGAACACCTCACTACCTTGCTGTGTTTGGATGTTTTTAGCTTACTTTGGCATGTATAGGCGATGGCACTTTCTCCTCTGGCACACTTCCAGGACCCAGAGCGTGCTAACCATTTGCAGAAGTACAGTCCTGCCATCCCGCTGTGGTAGTCCCTCAAGGCCAAGGATTTGGGTTCAATCCCCTGTACAAGCACCTCAGTTACTGGTACATACTCTCTTGCCCAGCTTTTACCTTATGATCACTCCGGTTAATAATTTGCATATGGGGGATATATGGTGATTGAAACACATAGTACGCATGTTCCACTGGAATTACCTTTCTGTTCGGGATGGCGCAAGACAGACACAGAGCAGTGAAAAATAAAATGCCTCTCCATGTCCTCTTGGCATACGCTATCCTGCCACAAGCTACCATTCCCCCAGTTCTCACGGCACAACAGAGGTGGGCGCCCCTCTACCCATTCCTCAAGGCTCACACAAAAACCCGGGAGTGCTGCTGGGCTGCCAGCGTTCACACAGAAGGACATGGAGGAGAGCTCATGATCCAGTCTTCTCCCTCTGCTCTGTAGGCATTAGTACCAAGCAGCCGTGAGGAAGTAAAAAGCTTGTGGACCGTAACTATCTGAACTTCAGCAGACATTTATTAGGTCAAAGCGTGTCTCAGCACTCCATCCCCTCTAGTTTCCTAAGCATGCCCTGGGCTTCTCTGCATCTCTGAGGAGGTCTTGAGCCCTCTTTGTCTTCACGAGACCTGAACATCACTTTCATCAGGTATTCAAAGTCCACCAGCAGTTGATTCATTGCTTTGTTATAAATGTCTTTACTGGACTATTTTTCCTGGTCTGCCCACTCAAGTTTTATTCAGGAACACCTGTTCCTGAATTAACGTAATTTAAGTAACACCTGCTCTTGAGAAAGTCAGTAAAACACTGCAAGAATATCCACTGAAAGATGCACTTAACTAGTCTGCCCCGCAGACTCGTTGCAGTACTAGTGCAAGGTTAGTAACAGAGACAGCCTGTGCACAGGGAGGTGCCAGACAGGAAAAAAAGGTATTTCTTGAGGCCACACAGACTAGTGATGGCCCTTGAGGTGGCTGGAGGGCCAAATCAAATGCCTGCCCAGCTTGCTCCTGCTTGGCCTGTGGACCCAGCATCTGGCAACCCCAGGCAGAAATCTGAGTACCCTGGGGCCTGTAGCAGTACCCTTTTACACACGTGTAGCCACTATGGGGATAGCCAGATGTGCTATGCAGCCTCCAGCTGTGCTGCTGTGTAGCCTCCAGCCACCTGCCACCCTTGTAGTAAAAGTTCTCAGTAGAAAAGTTGATCCAAGACACATCCTTTCATGGCTCCACAGGTCTTTTCTAAAAACACTCCAATATTTCTTGTCAGATAATACTGGTTCAGGCTGAATTCTGGCTTCTTACAGTACAGCCCACATGCTCTGGATACGCTGTATGTTAGGGAGTGTTTTGATTGTATAGAGCTCAACGATTGTGATGATGGTACGGTTGAGTGTCTATGGGTAAGGATGAGGGGGAAGGCCAACGAGGCAGATATCCTGCTGGGAGTCTGTTATAGACCACCCAACCAGGATGAAGGGGCGGATGAAGCATTCTACAAGCGGCTGGCAGAAGTCTCTCAATCGCTAGCCCTTGTTCTCGTGGGGGACTTCAACTTCCCGGATGTCTGCTGGAAGTACAACACGGCAGAGAGGAAGCAGTCTAGGAGGTTCCTGGAGTGTGTGGAAGACAACTTCCTGACACAGCTGGTAAGTGAGCCTACCAGGGGAGGTGCCTCGCTCGACCTGCTGTTTACAAACAGAGAAGGACTGGTGGGAGATGTGGTGGTCGGAGGCCGTCTTGGGCTTAGCGACCATGAAATG
>NW_008795029.1:2568965-2576506 GCF_000699145.1 Aptenodytes forsteri
GATGACCTTTACAGGTCCCTTCCAACCCAAATGATTCTATGATTCTATGATTCTATATAGGAGTATCTTGAAACCAGCATTGGGAAGGGCACCCCATTGGGTACAGCTCCATCAGGACTGCAATGCATTTACTGTGAATGTGGAAATAAAATTTAAAAATTAAGGCACTTCAAAATGAGACTGAAATCTTTCATAAGAAAACTACATGGCTTTTATTTTTTTAACTTTAATTTTCATGGAACACACTAAAATTAGTGGTCTATGAATAAAACTCTCTCTTCAGAACCTGTACATTGTCTGTGTTTAATGTATTACAATAAATACAAAATCCTTGTAGAAAGAGAAGCATTGTAGTTCATTGGTTAAGGGAGCATCCATTTTCTGAAAGTTCAAAATTCAGCCTTATTTTACATTTTAGTTCCTGCATATTTATACTTCAGAAGGTAGTACATTGCTAAATAGACCATTTTTCACTTTATACATTTTTAAATGATTGGTCTTCAACATTTTAGCACTGCTGTATAATAAACACTTTTTGTAAGAAGTTCATCTCACTGGTTCAAATGAAGTGGCATTGTCTGCGAGGTCTCATTTCAAAATTATTGCACTTTTTCGTCATGCCACGAGATGTGAAGTCCAAAATATTTACCTTTCTGATTGTCAGTCTTTCCTTCATAGCGATGTCTGAGTGAAGACAAAATAGACAACTTGTTTTGTTGAATCAATAGAGGCATATTATCACAGCAAGATTATAATTCAGGTGTACAATACCTGTATTTTACCGAGTACAAAAATGAAACTGCCATGTGCTGTGTGTCACAGCAGGTGACTAATATCAACAAAGTACCAGAGACTATGTTCAAATAACGTTGTATGGGTCTAACTTCAATCCACAAAAGCAAGGCAATTCAAAGTTAAGGCTTAAACTCTATCAATAATCCACTCTCTTTAGGAATTGCATTATGAATGCAGCTGAACTCTCATCTCAAGTCTGTGCGGTTACATGTTGCCACACAGACGGTGAGAGAAAGCAAACCCACCGTTATACTTACATGCAGATTCCTATCGATTGCTTTATATCTGGTAAAGATACTGTCTATTAGCATTTGCATTTGCTTGAGCCCAAAACCTGGGACTCTGGGGGCAGGCTGCGATAACTGCAAAAGCTGTTTGAGATGAGTGGGGTTTAGATGACTGCATATTTCTCTTTGCTCCTTGGGGCATATTGGAGTTTTGTGACAGCAGAGGTGGGGAAACACCGATTTTGTGAACTGTCTTCTTGTGACAACAGGAACGGTCCGTCTGGTGTTGGTTTCTGCATCTTTTTGAACTGTAGTTACTGGGAGCATGAAAAAGGAGGGGATATAAACCCATGTTGAAACCAAAATAAAATGGTGTCAGTGGTACTCAATATTAAGAACCTCTTACTTCAGCCTGTCATTGTAAGCAAACAAAATTATGGAGTAGGAAGCAAAATAATATTTCCAGGTTAAGGTGCAGAGGGAAACATAATGAACACAGCCATACCTGAGCTAAGAAATTTGTTTCTACAATGAAGATTTCAGACTTGGAAACAAAGGTTGCTTGTGAAAACCAATCAACCCGTCATGAGTGTCTGTTAGTCCTATAACCAAAATTTTTAGCCCCTGCCAAAAATTAGCTCCTAGCAGGTACCTACATCTCCCACTGCTCAAAGATTGATTTCAGAAAATCAAATTCTGCCCCCCACTTCTCAGGAATATGAGTTATTTGCAGCTTTCTCTAAAGTGGTGTCAGGCCTGGCACTGGGGTTTTGCAGCTTGTCCGCAGGTTTTGGGGTCAGTGGAAAGAGAAGGCTCTGTGTTTTCCACGAGGTGTCAGGGCCTGTAGCTGTGCCATGGAAACACAGGGGATGGGAGTACCCTGAGCACTGCATCCGCTTCTCCAGCAGCATCTTTCTACGTGCCCTACCTACCTACTTTTTTTTTCTCCAGGTTTCAATGATTTCAAAGCTCTGATTAATTTAACTAGCAGCAGAAGGTGAACCTGTATGGCTAATCTGTAGCTGCAGAATGCATCAGATTGAAGAGCTTCATAACCACCCTTATAGTAATCTCGGGCATTAAGTCATCTTCATTTTTTTGACACAAAAGGGACCTGATGGTACAGCCTCACAGCTCCTCAAGCCAGGCAAAGCTTTGCCCTCAATTTCAATGGCAGCTGCTGCCACAGGATTTTGTCTGGCAGTTCCTGCGGAAAAATCTACAAAATAGTTCCACTTCTTAAAGTGAAAATGCACATCCTGAATGCATAAATCCGTAGAAGCTGAGTTATGGCCATGTGTACCTAGAGCCAGGGCCCAGTAACATTTTCAATGGTCAATAGAGCTTGATGGCGCAAATTGTGCCTTCAAAGTTGACAGAACTGCTTTTGAAGCAAGCTGCTAGGCCTGTAGACAGATCTGCCCTCTGCTGATGCTTTCATAGCTGGCTCAAAATCCTGTTTTTCATGCATTATATTTCTTCGTTCTTGTGTGTTTCTGTGCTCCACAAGGAATTCCCAGGTTCCTAGGCTGGGATTTGCCATAATGACAAGGGCCCATAAACGTCCATACCTAGGGACGAAGGAATGACGAAGGGATCTGTAACTTTTTCCCCTGCCCTTGAGGACAGGCTGGTGCAGTGCTGGGACAGGCCAGCTGCACCAGCCCACGGTGCCCTGCGCTTGTCCCCAGGCAATTTCCTTCTCGAGTGAAAGCAGTGGGTCCTGAGACTCGAGAGAGTCTTTATCACATCAAAATGGAGTGAAGGGGCTTACTTGCCTTTTCTACTGAAAAAAGACTAAAATCTGTCCCCTTCCCACTCCTGTATTTACAGGGAAGGGCTATGTGGTTGAGAACAGACCCAGGCAAATCCTTACACTGCAGCACTTCTCCGCTCACATAACCCAGGCGTTAATGAACCCAGCAGCATCCAACACTCCAGCATCCCATCCCCAGGGGACGGGATGCGTACCCTGATTTCTGGGGAGCACTCAGGAAAGGGTATCGCAGGGCTGAGGGGTCAGAACAAGCGACACAGCCTGATGGCTGATGGCTGGCCTCTGTCTCCTTGCTCCCCAGGAGAGAAGATACCGGGGAGCGGTTTGCACAGCCGTATTCTATCGGCCAAGAAGCAGCCCACGACCGACAGCCTGGCTATTGTTGGAATAAATGAAGCTGTGATCTGAGCTGGGACACAAGGTATTACTGCACAACAAATGAAAACAGAGCTAGAACTCCGTACTGCAGAGATATTCATCCTTTGTATTCCCTCAAAGAACAAGCCTAATCTACTAACCCAAGTAGATTAGTAAACAGTACATTCAGCTTTCAGAGACCTTCAGTATGTCTGCAGGGCTTGCAATGTAAAATAATATAAGTAAAGGAAATAAATGGAAATTTTAGTAAAAAAAAAAAGAAACAAGTATTATAGCTGCTTACTTTCTCACTGCTGTGAGGAAGAACAGAGAAGAGTCTTTTGTGTCAGTTTTATTTTGAACCCATTTTCCTGCTGAATATGGGAAGAGATTAGTTCACTGCTAATTGTGCTGTTGGTTTTGTGATTCTATGAAAACCCCCTAAAAGTCTGCATGCAAAACCAATGAGGTAGAACATGTTTGACAAGCTTAGTTCCAACATGACCAATGTAGCAGGAAAAGATTTTAAAATCATTGCCTCTCTTCAGTAACAATAGTACATACAAGTGTTTACAAGAGGATTAAAAGCTGCTTTAGTGAGTTGTATTAAAGATTCCTTTATCAGACAAGTTTTATCGAAAAACCTGTTGGAGCACTATGCAGCTAATCAGATGCAAACAGAAGTGGGTCATGTTACTGACTTTATTTTACTTGCTTTAAAAGGATGCACGATGTATCTGTAAAATATACACCATGCGTACAATAAGCTGTACCTATTAACAGCCTGCCCAATTACAACAGCAGCAAAAAAAAGCTCCACAAGCAACAACCTCTAGCACCTGGTAATTAAAATTGCTAATCATCAGCAATTATCTGGCACAGCTTTATAGCTGGGCGAAACAGTTTGACCCTTTGCCCACTGAAAGAAGAATGTTTGCTGTCTATTGATAAGTGCTTAGGCAAAGCCGTGTTCTCCTCACATCCATTAAGTGGTGACTAATAGGAAGTCAACAAAAGAGCTCTGACATCTGTAGTGGGCACTTCTAGCAGGCCAGGTTTGGGAGCACAGGTGTCTGATGGGCTCCTGCCAAAGACCAGCATACAGGACACGGGGACTTTTTCTTAAAAAGCAAACTTGAGCTGCCCGCGTTTCCCGACTGGCTCCTCTGCAACCAAAGAGTGAATGCAGTAAGTTTCCAGGACAAAGATTAAAATAATTACTCTTCTCGGCAGCGGTGGCTTGTTTTCAGACTGTCTGCACATATTCAAACACAGAGAGGTAAGAAGTCCTCTAGGCTCAGTAATTTAGGTAAAGATTGTTATTTGGTCTATTTCTGTTCTTATTAAGTATTGAGTTAAAGATATATAAAAATGTCTCTCTAGCGTGCTCTTTAAGTCTGAGATAGAGAGTGTGAGATAATAAAGATTTTTTTTTTTCCATAGGACACTATTATGCTCCAAGCTATAAAATACCCTTCCATTGTTATAGCTCCAGGAAGCTGCCGCTAGAGATTATTTGAACTACAATAAACAACTCCATTAAAGCTTCTGAGCTCACCGATGACTCTTATAGGGTCCTGGATAAAAAGATCAGATTTTTTTCTTTTCTTTTTTTTTTTGAGAAAGGGAAAGAGAGAGTCTGGCAAAAATATTGCAAGCTTCTAATAATGAAATGACCTACAAAACCTGAAGGACAAAGCATCCCTTAATCACTCAGGAATGCAAATTGCTCCAAGAACAGACATCGGTTGAGATTACAAAGCCAGTAGCTGCTGACATCCAGAACCAAACCTCTGTAGCCTCATCCCTTCATTTAGAAGGAGCTTTTGGGGATCTTGGCAAGTTGGAGTTTCGTTGTGAAAAGAAAGGACAAAGGATCAATCCCAGGGTCCATATTTACAGACGCAAGTGATTTGGGGGCATTCTGACTTGCACACACCATGCCTTTTCTTGTATAAGATCTCAAAGCCCTTCCATGTACATCTTTGTACTGTGACATGTAAAATATGACTAGTTTTATAAACAGGAAGTAACACTGCTGGCATGAGACTTGACAATATCTGCTAATCCAGAATCATCAACGAAGACATTCAAAGTGTTCTCTCCCTTCCTAACTCTCTCTTGAGCCCACCTCCCAAGCTGCTTCAAGTTACTGGGGTTAGACACCTTGAAAATAACATTGTTATCCCATGAGTATGTTGTGAACAAAGCAGCCACAACTTGCACCTCTGCACCATTTGCATTGATAAAGTCTGCATCCTGACTGGACACCTCTTGTCTGCAGAGGGCATCTCTCAGAACTCGGTGTAGCTCCTGTTTAGCCCATACACAAAAGTTCCCTTGCTAGAGAAGGAGCAATGTTATGATGGGCACATACATCTCACTCCAACACAGAATAAAAATGCAGCTAGAGTTTACATCCCAACCTAGGAGCCTGGAAACACTTCTGGGTCATCCAGTTCAACTGTAGTCCAGGACTTCTCAAAACATCTGTACTCTTTACCAAAGCCAACTGTAAGAATTTAAATAAAATTTCAGATAAAAACATAAATAGATAAAAAAACCCCACCTCTGTATTCCCACAAATTTCTCCCTTTGTAGAAAATAAAAGTTTAAGTTCAAGTTTCTGCTTGAATTTTGGCACATCCATGGGTTATTCTCCATCAGATTCCAATTCTTGATCATCATTGTTACCATGGGATTGCTGTCTACTGTTGTTTGTAAACTCCTGCCAGAGTAAAAGAGCTGGATTTCTTTTTGACAAATCTTTAGTGAAGTCAGAAAAAAAATGAAGTCACTGGAAATACACCTGCTTATGAGCTTGGGGTGTAAAGCGCAAACCAAGATGAAATGATGGTTTATAAATTCTGGCATTGCTTGACATTCAGATTCTTCTGCCTGCATGTCTAATTCAATAATGATCCACAGCAGAAGAGCATGCTAGCAGATTTGTGTAGTCTACCCATCACAGAGTAAATTACACTGAATGACTCTTCTCTGGGTTAGCTGAGGTAATGAAAAATCTGAGGAAGATGAGGAGGAATAGATTTCCTGACACTCTTTGCCGTTTGGAGTCCATCAAATACCAATGGATTTCAGAAGGTTCTGCTCAAATTGGGACATCATGGCCACCCAGGTTATGAAAACATATTTGTCTACCAACATTTACGTTGAAGAGTGATTTTTAATACCATTGCCCAAATCGCAAACTAATGGAATGGCCACTGGGGATAAGACATTCAGCTGTTTTTTGTTCCATTTTTGAGAGGTTCAGTCTTTGGGGGTGGTAGTAGGATGGGTGAATGAATTCAGGGAACAGTAAATTAATCCCACCTTTGAAAACTGTGGGGTCAAAACAAACTTGGAGATGGAGATGGGGAGCTAATATGCGGCTTGTGATACCAATCATTCAATTTCCATTTCACATATATTATGTGCCTAACACAGAATGGGTGCACAAAGTTCACCAAATCACCGCCACACAATAGTGTTCTCTTTTCTCTGCGTGTAACTCCAAAACAAAACCAGCTTACCCATTTCTCCTTCAGGTGAAAGCCTGGCTGTGCTCCACAGGTCAATGAATCTGTTCTGGGCTTCCTTGGAAGAGAGCTCCAGAGTCGAGAGTCCTCCACTGAAAATGTCTCACTAGCGACTGCTAGACAATTAAACCCGTGGACTTCCTGCTCAAGTGCCTGTTAACCTTTTCTGTCCTGGGGGTGGAGAAGAAATGAAGTAGGAAGATTTCAAACCGTTCAACTGCTGCGCTCCATCAGGAGTGCTGGTGAGCTGTGCTAGTGTAGATGCAGTCCTGGGGAGTGCTCTGTCCCAGGATGGCACGTCTCAGGTACCATACCTGCTAGTGCCTTTCCTGACAGCTTGCCAGCCCCAAGGATATGCCTAGGAAGAGGAAATATGCCACTCTAGAAATTGGGAAGGCAATGCCTATCTAGCCACACTTCACTCAATTTGGACATAGGGTAATGTCCTGGTTTCAGCAGGGATAGAGTTAATTTCCTTCCTAGTAGCTGGTACAGTGCTGTGTTTTGGATTTAGGATGAGAACAGTGTTGATAACACACTGATGTTTTAGTTGTTGCTAGGTAATGCTTACACTAGCCAGGGACTTTTCAGCTTCCCATGCTCTACCGACTGAGAAGGCTGGAGGGGCACAAGAAGCCGGGAGGGGGCACAGCCAGGACAGCTGACCCAAACTGGCCAGAGGGACATTCCATACCATGTGACGTCATGCTCAGTATATAAAGCTGGGGGAAGAAGAAGGAAGGGGGGGACGTTTGGAGTGATGGCGTTTGTCTTCCCAAGTAACCGTTACGCGTGATGGAGCCCTGCTTTCCTGGAGATGGCTGAACACCTGCCTGCCGATGGGAA
>NW_008795029.1:2576957-2611577 GCF_000699145.1 Aptenodytes forsteri
GGGGGGGAGGAGTGAGCGAGCGGCTGGGTGGTACTCAGTTGCCAACTGAGGTTAAACCACAACAGGTAATAAACACACTCTTATACTGCCAATGCTTTGTGGAAAGATAGGCAAACACTCACTGGGAAAAGAAATCTCCGTTCACCCAGGTTATATATGTTCCTGCACATTCCTTCTTCAGCATCAGCGCTGTCTCACCCAGATTAAACCTCAGTGATTTTGCTCATACCTCCCTCTCAAGCTCAGTCAGGCTTTTGATGGACAACAATGCTGCTCCTCCTGGACTAGAAAAAATTGCTGCTAAGCAGCACAATGTTGCCACAGTGGCCCAAATCATTTCAGCACCTCCCCTACCAGAAGTAGGGCACAGGGAATCACAAAAGAAAGAGAAAGATGGAAAAATAGAGCCTACACATCATATACCTGGAATAATGATTTGTCCCAGTACACCTTGGACTTTTGACCAGTCTGGGAGACAGGCTCCTGCAAGAAAGATATAAAATAGAAATATAGAACAAAAAAAGTGAAATGGAAAAAAAAAATTAAAAAGCTCATCTTTAATTTAAAAAGTGTTCATAAACTGATATGTTTTACAAAGAACTTTAAAAAAATTCAGACTTATTTTCTGCCCAGTTTATACCTTGCAGACATAAGCAGACAACAATAAGAATGCTAAATCCTCACTCCAAATTTTGCAGCCGTGTTACGTGAAGTTAAAATGACTTCAGAGTCAAAAACTGTAGACCTCACCTTTATGGAAAATGCAGCAAATCTCATCAGTTATTGGGAAAGCAAAGAGACTACAAGGGGCACATAGTGTTTGTATTTGTTGGAATATGAGAGTTCTCACACTAAAAGCAGAGCCAAGCCTTTCAAGCACTATAGATTTTGCAGAGAAATAGGTGCTTCACCTAAAGAAGGATGGCGACATTTTACTGGCATGAAGCTGAGGACTGCTAAGCAGCTGAGGAATTGCTGCACCAGAAATCAGGAATTTGAAGTCAAGATCCCTCTTCTCTATAATTCATTTTTACACTGTGTTCAAGCAATGGTCCTGTGCATCCCCACAAACCTCTTGAATAAAACAGTAGTGCGGAAAATTAATGCTGTGCTTACAGTATTTATCCTATTTAGCCAATATTTATTCTGTCCCCCTCAAGTCTATCCCTTCTTTATTTATTGTGTGAGATGTCTGTGAAAGTACTGTGGCTTTTTGGTTTCTTGTACAAAACTTTGTAGGAGCATTTTAAGAAGTACAAATACTTGTTAAGTGGATTTGTTGGTCATTTTTCTGATTACCTCAGAGGACTCAAATTTGAATAGCACAATATTTATTTCAGGGAAACCATGCCAGTTTTCTCTATCACTTGTCAGATATTAGATTTCTGGCATAATGAGGCTTGCCCTTAGCCATTGCCCTGGCAGTACCCTATCTGGTACTGAAGGAAGAATGGTTTACAATTCCCATGGCCCAGTTAAAAGGTTTTCTTAAAAACATATGCCTTTACCATTCTCAGGTACATTTTAATGACAGAAAACCATGGTTTGGTTACCAGCTCAGCTACCTCCTGTTTTAGTTGCTTATGGTTGCTGAATGCATGTTGAGCAACTCTTTCTACTTAACCTGCTCCAGAATCTTCTCTTGACACCTTTTGACTTGTTTTACCTTTATTATTTGAAGAGATGGATATTTTTGTAATATCTACTGGATGGAAGGCAGATACAAACAGATTATTTACCTCACCTGAGATGTCTCCATCCTCCTTAGAGGATAGAGAAGCCTCCAGCTTCTTCATAAGTCCAGAAGATTCAGCAACTCTCTGACTACATTTTTTTTCTCAAACTTGAAGTGAGGTTAATACAATGTAAATTGTTTTTAAAAGAAAGCAGGAGGGTCTTGGTCAAAACTGCAGATACTTTACATGCTCCTGTAGGATCTGAACATGGGAAACCAGCAAGCTGGCAGGTCTGGTGGTGCTGATGGCACTGCTGCTTCCGTTTCTGCTGTGCCCCATGCCGCTCATGACTGAACTTAGATCAATGCGAATTTAACAGCAAATTATGCCTTCCTCTGTTTACCACACTCAACCTCTGAAATAACACCTTTTGTGAGAGAGAACGAACGAAAAGCCCCTGCCACCTAGTGCTCCCAGGTGCTTTTCTAGCTGGAGGTGTGCACAGCGTGGCTCCTGCCAGACTGAAGCAAGTGTGGGTGCTTGGGGTAGGAGTCGGACACCCAGGTGGTTTGTGGCCATAATCTCACAGTAAGAGCGAATCAACACCAAAAGTCTCTGTAATGCTGGTATTATGCGGGCCCAGGCTGCCAGGCCCATGTTTGGCCAGGCATCTGACTGCAGCTTCTGCAAGTCAGAAAGCCCCATGCCAGCCAGAGCAGGGATTTGGGATAGAAGAGGCACCTGAGCCAGCTGGCTGTCTGCCTTCCCGTCCTTGGAAAGGTCTCCAGAGCCTAAAAAGGCGCCTGAGTCAGCCAGGCCACAAAGACAGGACAGCAGCCTCCACGGTCGCCACCTCCCAAGAAGGCCATCTTTATGGAGAAGGGTGGGTTAGACAGACGTCAGGATGAGACAACCCCCTGTACGCAGAGACCTCATATCTTTCCAGGCCTATGCACCGATGTCTTCCAGTTTACAGGGTTTCAAATCCCTATGGTTTCTTCTGGTAAACGTACTCCTAGCCCACAAGGAAATGAAAAGAGAGCCTAATAGTGGATGGAGGTTAACCACAGATGGTTAGAAGTGTTGATATCGGACTGATCTTTCCAGCCCTCTAAATCTGAAGAGAAACTAAACTAGACCTTTCAGTCCAGTAGTGCAAATGCAAAAGTGTATTATCAGTGTGTCAGGCTTGGCTGCAACATTTCCCCAGTACCCTATTAGAAGGTGGAAAAGAGCTCCATTAAATAAGAAGCCTAACTTTTTTTTTTAATAAATTTTATGATTGTAGGTTATTTCTGTACAATGAAAATCAAATCTTTGGCCACCGAAGATCACCGTTAAGCTGAATACCATGACGTACTGCATTTCAAAGCATTAGGATAGGGAGATCCTAGGTCAGTGGATGACAACGCTACTGTTTCTTCAGGGAGCTTAAATGGAACATTGTTATTGAGATGCAGTGCCCTTGCCGAGGGACGTCATGAAGGAAACAGCTCCAGCAAACAGCAGAAACGACTGCAGGAGATGCTAAGAAAAAAAAAAGACAAGTGTGGGAATAAGTTAAAAATAAAAATAAGTAAAAAATAGGATGTAGAATGGGAAAGACAGCCAAGAAAAAATGTTAATAAAAGGTATTGGATGAAAGCCCAGAATAGACGTACAACAAATACAAACAACTAGCAAATGTACACATAACAGGGTGAAAATCAGAGTTCGTCCTCCCCTTGCATGCAGAACTGAGCAAATAGAGCTACAGGCAATTTTGGAGAATGGCAGCTCTGAAGCATCCAGAGTATAAACATTTCTCTCAGGCCACAGACAGAGAGACACCAATGCCACCTGTGAAGTACTGAGAGGGAACGATGTACAAAATGGCGACACAATTCAAGTATTCCAGGTGCCATTTCTGAAGATTTCTCAACACGGTGGTGTAATAAAAGTCTCAAAACCAGCTATCTCAGTTGTTAGTACAATATCCCCTCTCTAAAAAGTTTCATAAAGCATGCAAGAGCCTTTTACCCAAGATCACCAAAAGAGTATGAAAACAAGTTTCAGATGTTCTTATGTACCTCATGGACATGAGTAATTCACGGTTACTGGTTACCCAATGAAATCTCCATTTTTCTATTCTCTGAATATTTGCACAATTTCAGGTTTATTTGAGAATTTCAACTAATAAACATTGAATATTATTGTTTATGTTTACTCTAAAATATTTGTGAGATCTTTAATAAAACGCTTCATATCCAATAGTCAGAGTTCGAACTGTGAGTTTTAGTTTGAGTTTGGTCATAATGTTATAGCTATTTCCTGGCTTGATGAGCATCACTCCTGCAACTGGGAGAGATTTAACAAGCCTCTGAAGAGAGGGTGTATTTATATAGGACTGAAAGTTTCACATAATTGCAATCCTTCTTCTCCAAGCCTAAACATTTTTTTTGATCGTTAGAAGAAGTGTTTAAGAATAAGTCAATGGTAAAATGTATTAACTGAATGCTAGTTTTAAAGTAAGTTTTCTCATTCAGAAAAAAAAATAGTTGCTGATTCAGACCAACTTGTAAAGGATTTGTTATCCTTTTCTTTCTTTCTGTCAGAGTTCAGGCTGGGGTTTGGAATGCTGCTTCCCCTTGCAAGCCCAGCAATATTTCTCTCACCTTATAAAAAGTTCCACTTCCAGGGCAAATACATGAACAAAAAGTATTACATTTTTTTATCCTCAAGTATTAAAATGTGCATACTTCGGAGTCTTAAAAAGTAATCTTGTTAAGTACTTTAAGACACTTAACTTTTAAGTAAGTACACATATACAGAGGTAAATGTTCATATGTAATTGGAGATGGAATAGCTTTGAGTGAAAATAGGTTCTTTTTTCACAGTATAAAATACTTCCATGTGAAAATGGGAAGGAAGGGATAACATTAAAATAAAAATGGCTAAAGGGAAAAGCTAAATATGTAGGTAAATACCTACATTGAAAATTAAATTAAAAAAATGTAGCAGAGAAGAGGATGCAGAAATATTTTGGAAGAGTTTCCTTTTATATTAAATAAAGATTTAAAAAAGTGGTAAGCGGTCCTGTTAAACAATTTTCTGGTTCCTAACCTCCTTCAGGTGTCTCAAATTAGAGAAACAAGATCTGAGACACCTAAGATGAATCACCACTTTTGAGAGACTGGGCCCGTGATAGACAGAAATAGTTAAGTCCTTCCTATCTTGTTGAAATCCACATGCACTCTCATGGGGCAGCAAAAATCCCCCTTATTCCCAGGTCATCTCTCATGACAAATTTCAAATACCTGCTCAAAACCATGAAAATGGTGAAGATTTGCATAGAAGAGTTGGAAGAGTTCACAAAAACTTTTCCTAGTTTTGTTCACAGAAAAGTCTTGCCTCTCTTTACAAATACTCGCCCAGGAAATTCAGGGACTGGCAGAGTGCGAGCAAAGAAAATTTCATCTCAGGTCACAGAAGCTTGACGGAATTATGGACAGAAGAAAATAATGTCATATAATGGAAAGTATTAGGCAATCGTAAGAGGTAATACAGACATCTCTACCTAATTAAATGGAATCTGCTCCAGAAGCTGAAACATTTCTTCAGCCAGTTCCCTTTCCTAACCACCGCCTTCCTTTTCAAGACAGTTTGGGTTAAAAATAAAGGCCTTGGGCATGTTTTTAGGCCTATCTAGTCCTAAATTCCCTTTCTTTCCAATCAAGACAAACGAGTCCAAAATCCTCCTGTCTCAGGGTTAAACCGCAGACCCACTGGCCTTTGCCTGCTGGATCAAAGCAAACAAAGTCCCAAATGTCCTTTCTGTTCCTCAAGCTGTATACAGACACCTCCTGCTCTTCTTTTCTTCTGGCTGTGAGAAGCTCCAGGCATCTTTTCTGAGGGTTTCAACAAACTCACAGATGTCTCAGAAGAGTTCCTCTCAGTAGATATTTCACCTTCCTTCAAGAAGCCCAATAATCTTAAAGATTATTAAAGAAAATTAAAGAAAATTAAAGAAAATTTCATACTGATCTGATTGCAATTTTGGGATGGGTGAGCTCTGATTTTCAAAAAGCCAAATGAAGACAGCGAGGCCTTGACCAGCCAACAAGCAGAAGGTTGGCCTCCACTTTGCACAAAGCAACTCAAATAATACATTTTAAAAGAAACAAAAGTATTATATGGGGCTGCACAATGGGAAGCTCACTTTGGGTATGCAGCAGTTCTCCAAGCACAGCTGTAGTTTCAAGTACGTCATAACAATGACAGACGTGAGAGGGAGAGAGATATATACGTATATAATGTGCCTGGGCTTTAGGATCAGCTCAGAGGCCTTTCAAACCATTTTTCGCTGACGGAAGTGAAGCTCAGAAATTACTGACAGAGAGGCTTAAAGAACCTTCCAAACAGGTCTTTCAGCAGTTTAAGGTAACATAATATTCACCATTTTATTACTGATAATGAAGTCAAAACTGCAGTTACAGAGTGCATTAACAGAACTTTAAAATCCAAGATGTGGAGATATTTTACAACCCACAATGCCTTTACTGCACTGTTACCCACATTTATGAAGTGCTTTAATGGCAGCTTTCAGAGGACTATGTGTACCAATCCTGCTGGTGTAAACCCCTCAGCTCACTGAGGATTTAGCAAGCAATGTATGGGGGCTTAAACAATAGCACCCCTTTTTACAAAAGGAGACCACGTGTGGGTGTCTAAAACCAAAAGGACTCTTCAAAAACACTGGGAACAGACATTAACTGATTAAATTTTCATACTGCATGAAGTTATTAGGCAGGCGCAAACGATCATGTTCAGGATAAAAGAAGATGAGGATAAGAAGGTTTTTGCTCTTTTTACCCAAAGAATTACCGAATGTTAATACCAAACAGAGCAGATTTCACATGACTGGAAAAAATACAGATGTGAAAGGAAAAGCTATTATTGGTAAAATGGTTGGCATGGCCTGCTCAATTCAACAGCTTTGTGGAAGCGGTTTAAATCTATGCCATTTAGATATTAGGCACTGCTGGAAGAAAATAAAAGCAATGAAAGTTTTAACATTCTTCTTTCCAGAAACATCATGGTTAGATTTTTCCTATAAAACATTAGTTCAGGTTTTAAAAAGTAGGTAATTAAATGTTTACAAATACACTGCCCTTACCACTGGAGTGGCAGCAACAGTGAAATTCCCCTTCAAATTGTACTCATGAGTAAGAACTGGATGTATTTGGTGCTATTATTTGATCTTTCAGTACCGATACCAACAAAGTTGTGCCGATTCAGTCTTTGCATTTGAGGCTCCACAATCAAAAATATGGCACATCATAGAAAAAATTATCCTGGTAAGACTAACAGATTTTATACTGGTGATGAACAAGCCAATATCCTATGTTACTCTCAATTTAAACTATTAATAAATTTCCCTTTAACACAGTCATCACCAGAGGGTTAAACTTTTGGTATGATTGCATGGATGTCACAGGATACAAGTCTGCAGGGGACTTCCCTGCAACCCTGTAACCCTCACCCCAAAAGAACAACCTGTTTGCCCTCACTACATGTGGAAATACACAGGCCCCTGTGAGTAACAATACCATTAAATTTGAAATAAAATCAGACCAAATAAGACGCGTCTCTCATTTTGTTTCATAAAAAGTGGAGAACCCATCACTCTTCCCTTTTTTAAAAATGTGAGAGGTAGTTGTTCCATCCTTTCACTCACCCAGGACATGAACGACATGCTTGAATTTCTTTCTTGGCAGCAAGGAAGCAAATCTATGTGTGACACAAGAGCTGCAAACTGGTAAGTGTCTCTCTGTAATCTAACCCAAGTCACTAGCATGACTCTATAGCCTGCTGGCTACACCACTATCTTAAAACGGAGTGTATTAAATAAAGGACAGTATTTTGACCCACATTCCGAGGACCGTAACAGGATATTAGACAGCCAAAGAGCAAAATATAGTTCCAGATTCATCCACTAAGGTTACTGAATGGTAAAGTGCAGGGGGCAGAAAGTAAAAATTTTTCTCCTTGCCTGATCTTCATGGATTCAGACCTCTGATTCCTACTGACACTTCACTCTGACAGGGCATAGTTCTTTGGGTTCAGGGGTTTTAGGGTGGGGTTTTTTTTGGTTCTGGGCTTTTTCTCTTTTCATTCTGACAACAGATATTTACAAAACATACTTGTGTCTGTGAGACAAGACCAGAAATGGTCTCAGGAAGGAATAGAAACCAAGTTATATAGGTGTGATTTACAATGATGTGAGTTGCCTGATGGGCTGTAAAAGACTATGAAAAGTCCTGGTCATTCCTTGCATCTTGGCTAGTGCTGCTTTAGGTCCTTGTAAGGAGGACTACAGTGATGACTGTTGCTGGTTGTGACTACTACAGATGTGGTCCACCATGACCAGCACCAGCTTTAGTGGTGATGTTACTCAGTTTAAAAGGCACTGATAACCATTCTTCAGTTTCTCCAGGCAGCACAAACTTCCTAAGGAGCAAAGACTTCTGGCCAGATAACTATAGGAAGAATTCCTATTTTGTTTATTTTTTTTGTCCAAGCTACTTTTAGGATCTCTTTATGGCTACAATTATTTGTTACGTGTATTACTGTAGGCTTCCTACTCGTGCACCGATTCTCTACCAGGAGCTCTAGTAGATGAATCAAGCCCCCGGTGTCCATGCCTGAGGAAGCTGAATCACTCTGCCATTTCCACTGTATCAACTAGACACAGCTGACCGTAAGGGAGGCCTGGGCTCCTAGCCCATACGTGGCACCTACACGTACATATCCTAAGTACAAATATCCTGATTCAGAGCTGAGCTCCAACCCTGTAAGTCTAGGAGAATACAATAGACGTGAGAAGTGGATGAGGAGAGAGTGGTCGTTTCTCCATCATCTAAGAGATGGTGGTTTCTGTACACCAGCAGCCTAACCACTTTCAGAATCTTTGTAAGCATAACAGAAAAGCCTCAAGAAGAGGTCTGATAGAACAAGATGAACTGCAAATTCTTAGGAAGAACTTTCTTCTAAAGTGGAGAGAGCAAGAAGATGCTTGTTGGAATGTTGGGTGAGCAAGTAACGGAGGCAGGAGTTTTTCCAGCAGTGCCAAATAAGATGGGGAATAGCCGTAGAAGAAGGTATAAGTCAGTGGAGAGATGTCATGGTCCAAGAGACCACCTTTTCAGTAGACTACACACCCTTTGGGATTCTTGCCTTCTACAGCAGGGAAACAGCTCACCTGTTGACACCAAGTCAGGATGTGAGGTTGAGGATGGGAATGGCATGTAGAGACATACTGAGGAGGTCAATCTAGAGATGGTTCCCACGGTACACTGGAGGCCTCTGGAGGAAATACAGGAAAGGTCAGTAGAGAAACACAGCCGCCCACCTGCCCTGGAGCCCCCTGGAAGTACAATGCATGCAGCTGGAGCCACAGAGGCAGCCAGCCTCTCAGATCACAGCCCAGAAAATTGCAGCTGGGGACGAGAACCAAAAGTACAGCCTCCACCCCCTTTGAACATTACAGAAGTTTTTAAGGGGCCTTTGGGGTGCACACTGAGCCCTGCCAGCCCTCTCCTGGGAATAGCAACCCTACAGAGATCCAACATTACAGCAAGTGTGGATTAGCACTCCCCAGGTAAGACTGCTCAGACTGCCCCCTCCACCATCACTCAAGATTGGGTTGCACATCCCTTGCCTTCCTGAAGATCACCCTGAAATCATTCCGGTTCGGTCAGTGGCATTGTGGGGGCCAAACCACCCTGGGTGACATCCAGATGGGACTTTTGGAGGCACATGCACACATCTGGGTAGCCACTGGCAAACATGCTCCGTAGGGATCAGCTCAGATGCAGGACCAATAACCACCAGTGACCCAGCAGCCTCAGGCACGGGGTCTGAAGCTCATCTCACAGCTGAGGAGAGGCTGCCACGATGAACGGGAATACCTTGCTGGTGTTAGGCATACGGTCATGTAGCAGCAGTACCTCTGTGAGCTGGTCTTGGCAGATGAGAAGGGAGCAATGCACAGCTGCCACGGGATTTACCAGAGGCAGGTACAAGCTGGGTGTTGTGGGGTTGATGAGCTGTTGCCAAAGCTCCCCTGGGAAGTGTTGTACCTGTCGTTCACACAGGGACAGCATCCCGCACGCCTGGCTTCATGCACAGGGCTGGAGCAGGAGTGAGGACGCCGTGCATGACAAGGACGGCCTGAGGAGGCCTCTGACCACTGAACTTTAGGTCAGAGCACAGCACTGGTCTCATTAGCTTTAAGAGAGCCCTTAGCTACTTAAAAGAGGGTGACAACACCTTGCAAGATGGCTCTGTGCAGAGTCAGCGGTAAGCAGCTCTGTTCTGCATTCATGGCAGCTTCGAGGACATGGAGGCTTATCTTAGCCTGGTGCATAATCCTGAGACGACGTCCCTTGTCTTACTCCCTAATTATTCACCACCATGCATTCCTTGTTAATTTGTATACAGAGTGGTAATCTCACCGAAGATCCTGTGTCACAGGTAAATCAGGTTATTACTGTGACATGTTACTGTTACAGCTTATAAATTCCTGTAGTCATGATTCGTATTTGCTACACATAACCATTGTGGAATAACATAGAAAATAAATGGGTTTAAGATTAAACGTGTCAAAATCCAGAATATTGTGGTGCCTATTGTTTCAGCTTTATTTTTGTTTCCTGTGTTTGCGTGTTTATACGTGCTCCAGGTAAATGCTCCCCCAGAGTTTTTTTTATCATTGTCATATTATCAGGGCATGCAATATAATAAACAGATCTGTTAAAGCACCAGTGATGTCTCTATTGACAGACTTATAAAAGAGCTCGGTGACCTTGGTTAATTAGCCATGTAATAAACCAGAACTGAAAGAGCCTATTCCCACAAACCACAGCACAGCACCCCTCCACCCCCCGCTTGTCAGAGAGGCTCTGAATGGGAAGTCAGCAGACGCAAAGCAAAGTGCAGCCACTTAGCCTTAGAGCCCTTTGGAATATATGCAAAGATTCACAAAGACATTTCCTTCCAGCCACTGATTAAGAAACAGTCTTTAAAACAAAAAGATAAGTTTTCTGAATACTTGTGGCAGTTGTTTCTCTTCTTTTACTGGCTAGTACTGCTTAAGTTATATTTAGATAAATGTGTATCTTTCTGAAGCCTCACGACACTTGTATTTCAAAAAAATCTTTAAAAATTCTTCTATTTCAGAAATGTTTTCTATAGGATCTCTGATTTGTTTTCATGTTTATTTCAGATATTCCAAATAGAAAAAAAACAAACCCCTCAATTAATAGCTAATATTGTATTCTTTAAATGTAATTTATTTTGTAGCCTTACGGCACAGTCCTCTTGAATTGTAAATCGTGTTAATACAAATTATATGGAAAAGAATGTTACGCGTATTTCTGTTGCTCACTTGATTGGACTAAAAAGTAAACCTAAACAGTTAGAATGATACTATAAAAATAAAATGGTTGGCCTTTTATCTGAGGGCAGGAAGTAAAATGAATACAAATTTTTAGCAGATTCTTTGAATTTATCCTATCAGACTCTTTAGAAAGAAGAGCTTGTTTAATTACAAGCAAGAATCACTACATCATAATTTTAAATTCACCCAAATGTCAGTTCATAACAAGCATAACCACAATTAACCACACAGCCACAGAGTTAGTATTTTCTTGTGCAAGTGCAATAGTTTTTCTGATTGTTATAGGAGTTAGCTCTTTCTTAAGTAAACTTACGTGATGCCCATGACTGCTCTCCTTTCATGGCATGCTCCTGAGTTCTGGCACAACACAGAAAACAAACAAAAAACCCCAAACCCCTAAGAGAAGCTAACACTGGTTTTCATGTCATCAGCTGTCACTTCCATACAAGGCAGTGATTTTCATTTCATAGAAAAAAACAATATCAGCATCAGAAGTTTCTTTAATTAAACTTATTTTTTGCTCCAGAATGCTTTTCATTTTCCAAGTAAACGTTAAAATTATGTGTTCCTATGCAGTGAAACTAATGAATATCGCTCTGGTTTTAAATCCTATACATCTGTTCACCCATTCAGGATTGTTTCAGCTGCAGTCACTTCTTTCAGTACCGCAGATCATAGTAAATTCACATGAACAGAGAGTTTCACTGGGTCTGCCAAACAGTCTCCATTATCCTGGGGAAGTTTTAGAATATCAAGCACAACAACATCCTTGACTAATCTGAGATTACAGCTGGTTGATAGCAGAGTATCCAAGAACAAACTTTTTCCTAGATATTCTTGATTGTCGAATCCCAAAGCAAGGTGGGAGATGTATTTTAGGCAAAATATATTTGCTAACTCATTCTCTGTGTTTTCCAATGTGATCTAAGAGATGTCTGGAATGTATCTAAAGGCTCAGGAAGCTACATAGCTACATGGCTCAGCGACTCATTCGATAGACAACGTGTGTGTGTGTTTGTTCACATTCATAAAATTGAAGATTTTGATCCACGTACTATAAATACAAATGCTAATATTCATACAGGAATGTGAGCAATCCCCACGACTTGCGGTAAGAATATGCATAAACAGTTCAGGATCAGACACTTCAGCTGAATTTTCCATTCAGTGTTCAGCTTCTAGGGTGACTACAGCCATATAAAAAAAGCCTAATTAGATAGGGAGAGGGGTAGGTACATGCTGATACAAGGGGCCATTATAGCTTAACGTGAAGTTGCAGAAAATACCAGCAAGCAGACAAAGAGGAAGACAACAGGGAACCGTGAGTTAGTCGCTCTCCTTAGATCCTGATACTGTATGCACTTCTGTGAGGCAAACCAATGGGACCCTTCCCAGGCACGAAGCTGGGCACAGGTTTAAGAGTTGGTAGGACCGGGGCTCTTACAATTTAAAAATGTTATGCTACATAAGGTACAATTTGTTGGTGGTGTAACAATCCCACCAAGAAGACTCAGTAGATACTGAAAATACACATATGAACCGTGATCTCCTCTGGCAGACCCTGGTCCTGCCACGTCCCACGTGTCAGTGCGACCACACTAAGGGCCCAGGAGCACAGTGGTGCATCCCCAGGCTGCGATCCAGGGCACGGGGGAGCTGGGCTGGAGGTGTCCCAGGTCAGTCCAGCATATCACTGGGGAAATCCCGAGGGCACCACTCCAGAAGCCAGCTCACTTGCCATGCAGGGTTGCCACTGCTGCACAAGCGTATACCCAAGAGCATACTTTCCTGACTGCAAATAGCATGTGCCCCAGAAGAGAAAAGTTTGGAAATGTCAGCTGCAGGTACGCCTCTCCTCTCTGATTTCCAGCTCCTTCAGGTCTGCAGTTGCTAAAGCTGGAGGAGGATGCCCTCCTCTGGCTACACATCCCCTTTTCATCAAGCCTTGGAGGCTGAAGAGAAATCACTTTGAACACTGAGGCGGGGAGCTGGAGGCAATTACTTGTGATTGATAGCACTAAATATGAAACCGCATGTACCTCATCCATGAAGCATGGAATCAGCAGCATATTGTTAGTGGGGGAGATGAATGGGGCTTGAGATAACCTTGGCAAATTAGGCATATGTTAGCATTAAGCTTTGTCAGTAAGCAGGCTATAAATTACAGACATATTGTAACTCCATAAACTCATCTAATGAATTGAATGACAGTGGTAATTTAAGACAGAATGGAACTGTTTAACCCTTTTAAGAATTTAGCTGTATTTCTATATTATGCAACAATCCAAACTATATTAAAAGGTTGGTGTTTCATATATGCTGCAAGATACCATAACCGTAACAGGGAAACAATTCTTCCGTGTTTCATGTATGTTTTAACAAACAGTTGGCAGCCTGTAAATTATTTTACTTATGAGTTGATTAAAAAAGAATGGAAAAAGAATGGCATAGCCCGGGGGGGGGGAGGTGTCCTTGCACATTCTCTTACTTTATCATTATTTTTAAGCTATAAGACACAGCATGCCATGTATTTCTGGACTGCTACTGAACACCTTGGGAGGTGTTATAAGACACAAAGCTAAAGGGCAAGTGACTTTAGTCATAAGAGAAGTGCAGTAATCCCTTCAAAATACATGGCCTGCAGTGTCTTATTGCTATTCTGAAATGGAATTTATAAATAAAAATAAGAGGAAAAAGTCAGTCTCCCGCATTTACTGGCTGCTATTGGCAGACTTACGCTGTCGGTGACAGCTAATCCAGGATTCTGAAGCCATTTTCTATTTTGCTGTGTATTTCAGCTAAAGCAACGTTTGAAAATCACCGGCACATCAATGGCGTAAAAGGGCTTAAAATCTAAACCAGAAAATTTAATACAATATGTTATTAATTAAAATGTGTTGACATCATAAAAAAGTATTTTTGCTTTTATTCAGTAGAAGTAACTGAAGAAATGAGTATATCAACTATACCATAGGTATAGTCTACTTTTAAGGAAATTTTAGGAAAGCACGTTTTTTCACACACTTCTAGGCACTTGATCTTGGCACTCATACAAACCACGGAAAAATTTCTCATCAGACTTTTGTAGAATATTTGCCTTTATGCACATCGTTCCCTTTAAAAAGACACATCAGATGAAACAAACAGGAGCATTTATCTCAGTACAGACATCAGAGGGGCAGTCCTGTGGGATGCAAGGTTGGGAGCGGACCTTGGTGGAAAAGACAGTAAGCAGAAAGTGAAATCCTCAACGTATGTCATTTTGTATTAAGTAAATAATAATTACTTCTGCTGCCCACCCATGATAATAAGCCATATAAGAATTAAAATGATAGGATTCAGTAACAGCTCTGTGAAAAAAGGAGGGAGAGGTACAATTACAGATATTTTTTTCGTGTGTGACACTTTGTAGTTAGTCCTTCACACACATTTCTTTTTAGAAAAGAATAATCTTTATCACAACATCAGAAAGTTGCTAGTTCTGCTTTGGCCAGTGAAGAAACAAAGCCTCCACGGGGCTCACCTGGAGTTACATGAGGAGCCTGCAAAAAAGTCAGGAGGAGGCCCAGTCCTCATCAGTCCCCTTCTTTTAACACATGTAGCGTTAACCCTGTGCTTGGGAATGTGTCTGAGATCCAAGAGAGGTTTGCTGCTGCCAAGAGTTGCAATATAGTAAATTTGAGAGTGCAAGGAAGATAGCAGGATACTGCAACGGCCAACAGAGATGTGAACCCTGAATAGGTCAGGGTAAAAAGGTGATCTGTGAGCAGCTGGCACGGAGAGCTTAGAGGAAGCAGAGTTTATCATCCCCAGCTACGTGCTCCTTCTTCCAAACCCAGGTGCCTCCTTTGCCTGTGTTTCCTGTATGAACTGGGGCTTTCCCTTTTCCAGAGTTCCCAGCCCCACGTTACCCTGGAACAGAGTCAGGGGGCTGTAATATGTAAATAAAAATGTAAGAAGGCTTATCACCTTGCTGTGGTACCAAATGTAAAGGGATATTTTTTTCTTTCTTTTTTTTTTTTTTTTTTTTTTCAAACAGTCCCATTTAAACAACCTTTTACCCTGGAACAGAGTCAGGGGGCTGTAATATGTAAATAAAAATGTAAGAAGGCTTGTCACCTTGCTGTGGTACCAAATGTAAAGGGATATTTTTTTCTTTCTTTTTTTTTTTTTTTTTTTTCATACAGTGCCATTATAGCACACTTTTCCATTGACACATGTGGAGCAGAATTTGGGAGGGCTTTCTCAAGATGCCTCATGATTATTACTTCCTTTAGTTCTGTCCACGTTGGTTTTTAAATCATGTCTCAATAAATAGGACTAAAACTTAAGGCTCATGGTTCAAAAATCCACTGCTTTTCTCTGGATTACTGCTTTCTTCCAAAGGAAAAAAATCTGCAGAAAACTCCATGACTTTCGTATATATTTATGAAATATATATATTATATTTTCTTAAAATAATAGCGCACAAACTTATCTCTGTATTTTGTGAGTGTTCAGTGTGCGACCGGTTCAAGGTTGTTGGCACTTGGGACACAATGCAAGGAGTACAAGGAAGCATATCAGCATTTTTATTGAAAGTAAAAAAGTGTAAGAAAGCTAAATGAGGCAAAGGACATTATGTTCATAGTGAAAGAATTTAAAGTAACAGCAAGTGGGAAATCAATATAATTCCTGTAAGACTGACAGAGCGAGATAGGAATTTACGCAGAAAATGCTCTGTTTACTCAACTCTATTTCTAGCCCCAGTAGCCAATGGGGCTCAAGCCAATACCTTGAGCTACTGGTGAGGACTTTTAGGAGAGGAGCAAGTAAAATCATTCAGTAGCAAGTGGCCTTTTGTGCAGTACCACAACAAGGAGGAGACACTGAATACTGCATATTCTGTAACCACACTTTGTTAATTCAGAAAGGCTACATCCTTGTGGCCAGAGGAGAACAAACCCCATACTGTAACAGCTGGTGCTGCAACATCCTTCTTCTGCGTGGCATGGCTGGTACCAGGCTTTGGGTGGAAACGGTTCGCCGCAACCTGAATGTGGCCACGAAGCTCAGCTGCTGCTGATGTTTGAGCTGGTAATGAGATGGAAAGGGACCTGCAGGCTGTGGCTGAAGTGAATATTGTCTTCTAATACCATCGTCCAAACTCTGCTCCCAGTGTGGCTGTTCCTGAGTGGTGGAGCACACTAACACAGGCAAATGGCTGTAGTTAAGCCTTAAACTAAGGGGATTCTGAAATGCGGCTTTCTGCACAGCCTAACCTCCGGGTTTTGACAGCTCTGACTCAAGGCCGTCTGCTCTCAGCCGTCCCTCACCTCTTAGCACAGAAACTCCAGGGAAAGCGGTGCAGGTGCCTCATGCCATCAGGCACCCGGTGCAGCTGAGACATCTGAGAGGCTGACAGATCTGATCCAGGACCTACTGGAGAGTTACTCTCACCCTTACAGGATAGCTGGGGAGCCAAGTCAGGTACCCTAAAGTACCATCTGCAGCGGCGCTAGACTCCTGCATTTAGGCATCTGAATTTCTCCCAACATTTACATGCTAAGCGCTTATAAGGTGTTTTCAGGCACTTGACAATACCTTGTAGTTGTAAAAGCCAGTCTTTTTCCAAGAAACTAGTATTTTCATACTTATACTGCCTTCTTTTAAATGTGAAAAGGCTTTGTTAAAACACATTGAATATCTTTCATGTGTAAAAAGAAGAAATTTAAAATTAAAGTCAATAAATTCAGTTTATCTCATACAGCAGAAAGTATTTCCCTAAGTACCCGTGGAGGAAAAAAGTGACTGCTCAGAAGAAAAAAGTGATCATTTGTGAGTTTACGGGTATGTGTCTGAGGCAGATCCAAGGTCTTTCTCCACGTTACAGTCAGAGATCACAGGGCCAATGCAAACACCTCCATAGGATGAAGGAGTACAAAAATGCCTATGGATAATTACCCTGCTTGCATAACATGGGAAATTCACAACCCACGCGTGGAAGGAAAGAAGCTGCTTCCCACTTTTCCATCTTCTGTTGAGCAATGTTGTGTTTCACAAATGTTGTATATCAACGAAACTTTGTAAAGGCTTAAATAATGGCATAGTGTGAGTGCTTCAGCATTTTTGGAACAAATCTGACCTCTGAATAAAATTGGTTCTTCATTCTTTATTCCAGAAAAGATTACTGTGACCTTTATTTCTCCATTTTCCTAATGGTTTCTTCACTACAATGACAAAATTGAATGACTATCTCAGCCATCTGTAAGATTTGGAATTAAATTTACCTAGTGCAAATCAATAAAGTGGAAATCAAAACTAAAAGCCTGGGGTTATTTTTGCAATACTCTATGTGTAATACAACTTTGCGTTTAACCTCTGGACTAAATGGTGACTCCGTAAGTCGGTCAGTCGCTGAATGCATGCTTTACATACTTCAGTGGGATCAAAGAGTTTAGATCAGCAATGATTAATGAGAAGATCTGTTAAAAGTGATTTAGAGAAATGATACCTACCCAATCCTGTGAGTTTGTTAGGCCACCAAGTCTGAAAACCTACTCAAGATATATATAAAATGAGCTTTTCAATGGAAAATAGGGTGCATTTTGTTTCGGCTGTATAAAAATTACATGGCATAGTTCTAGTGAGGGGACGTGCCTGGGGGAAGGAATCCCCATCCCAGCAGTGCCAGTGGAAAGTATGGTAAGACTGCAGCCGTTTCCCCCCATTCCAGCTGTGGCAATCTCACAGCTGTGGACTCAAGTCTTCTCCTGGTGACAGCCAGCTTCTCAGTGGCACTCACAAGACCATCTGCGTAAGAAACTCCTTGTTCCTAGGGCTACCAATGAGTTGTTTACCAGCAGATCTTGGAAAGATCTGCAAACATCTGATTTTACTGCTAGCAAGCTGTAGGTGTAGAAGAAGCTGAAATAATTTCCCCAAAATAACGTCAGCAGGGAAGCAGTGTCACTGGGAGCTGAACCCCACTTTTCCCGAGCTCGGATCCCCGTGTCTGCTGGGCCGCAGTGCTGCTGTGCTGTGATGCTGGAGGATCACAGTAAACAGGCAGCAGAGCCAAGACCCTCCAAAAAGTCTGGTCTGTGGCACCAGCACTCCCTATCCCACTGCTCCTTCCCAGTAATAAGAGAACCTCATTTACCTTAAGGGAATAGCAGTCAGGCCCAACAAATACTGAAGGACACCAGGGCGTACTGGCAGGTACCACTTAATGGGACTATTTATTATTACTTTACCCCAAGAGTCAGTAACCTGTCGGACGGTTTCTTCCCCAACCTAAGATTTAAGTGCATTGGTAGACACTCAGCAGGAGTGAGGGCACACAGCCTCTCCAAGAGAAGTGATGCCGTGAATGGCATGACCTGCAATACCTCATCCGCCTCCCCAGCAACCGACCCCAGTGCTCACCACGATCAAGGAGCGGTGGCAGCCAGGAGCAGAGAGGTGCTCATCCTACCGTGGCGCTGCTGGGTGCCACACAAAACCTGTCTGGTCACCAGCCTTGGGCTGCTTGCCTCAAGCTGCTGATGCCGGCTTTGTACTGGTTCTTGAGCAGCACAGGCGTGGTACGGAGGGAGAAAGCACCTGTGCTCCTGCTACCGTGCCTGGGAGTCTCTCAAGGGCTCTCATCAGCTTGCAGGGGCTGGGAGCTCCTTAGGCTGGGCAGATGATGGGTAACCAGCTCCTTGCAGGTCTCTCCCCCCGCTACAGCACCAATGTAATTAGTCAGTGTTTTGCTGGAGGTAAATATTAATTAACTGAGATGAGCTTTCTTTTTACCTTAAAATTTCAATTTAATTTTTACTCTTGCATCCAGGATATGCATCATACAAGAAGAATGCACATTAGTGCATTAAAACTCAACATTAGTGGAGACTGTGAAAGGATAGGAGGTATAATTAACTTTCAAATAACATACAAGTGTAAGTAGGCAGTATGATAATATACATAAAAAATAATAATAATATATCACTGCTTAAGATAAAACCACCTATTTTAACAAAAGACACAGTTAAGATGATTTCTAAATATGGTTTTGAGAAGTGCCTGTTCATCCCAGCCTTGTCTGAACCAGTCTACAGGAACGCTCTTATGGTCCGAAGCGCCAGTGTGGCCACGTCCCATGCCCAGTCAGGGGTAAGACCTAAACACAATGTCCTCCCTCATTGCACCACCTTCACTTTGGTTTCTCCTGGGAGCACAACTCAGGCAACTGGGATAAAAGAAAGCCACAGCTTTTCAATGAAAATTATTCTGGCCTTAAGTCCTTGTCTTACTTTTATAAAGAGCTCAGCCTTATTCCTGCAAAATAATTTTTCTACAAAAACGGTGATCTATGGCACCTCCTCAAGCACTGAATAGAAACGGAGTACGTTTTTGGAAGTTCTGGATGAAACTACCATTTGCCCAAACTGGTACTACAGTGTTAGTTTCTAAGTGCAATTAGACTAGGCGTAAATCCAAAAACATGATTACTGACTCCGGCTGCCTTACTGCAGATGGTAGCCTAAGTTGGCTGAGTTTGGCTCTTACCATGCAGTGCTGGAGTAAGAGGCTGATCAAGCAAAGGCAGGAAGCCTGACCAGATCCCATAGGTGGGAAGTTAAGCCCTGGATCTTCATAAAACTTCCTAAAATCTTTCTTGTGTGCACTTTAGGAGTTCAGTAGTGTCTGAGGTGACTTTTTCTGGATGGGCTCGTGGTCCCTGTTGACTTTGGTGAGGTCACGCTTTCACAGTGTTTCATTCGGCGAGTAGCAAAGTTAAGCCAAAACTGAGGAGGCATGTTCTGAAAAGTGGAAACAGTCTGTCAGTCTTTGATAAGACGGATTTCAGATTACAAAGAGAGAAATCCTCTAATTCAAAGTTCATGTGAGTTAAGAATTGTAAATCATAAAAAAGAACAATATTAAATAAGTGTTTGTATAGTTTCAAAGTGCTTCACAGGCATGAATTAATTAGCTGTAATATGAGTAAAAACACTAGATGTCAAAACGTTCACAGATTTCATTGGGGCCCAGATGTCATTACATAGAAGAAAGCCTACACATAGAATAGCTTGCAACAAGCTCTGACCCCATGGGAGCTTCGAAGGCATTAAAGGGGTCACATCTAGCCCCATGCTGAAGGGAAGGGAAGGGAAGGGAAGGGAAGGGAAGGGAAGAATGGCTTAAAAGCAACAGCGAAGGGAAGGGAAGGGAAGGGAAGGGAAGGGAAGGGAAGGGAAGGGAAGGGAAGGGAAGGGAAGAATGGCTTAAAAGCAACAGCACTTTTGAGCATCACAACCAATTTGCAGCATTTATTTTCAAGGAGACAAGTGAAAAAAGATTGCAATTGTTTTAAAAAATGAAAAGGAACAGATGCAGCTACTAACTCAGGAAACAATGATTCATTAATTAAATTAGGGATCAGAGTTCTTGAAACAGCATGTGAGGAAAGAAAATTTGGTCTGATGGATGACATTGAATGTCAGATAATTAGGATCACATTTGACAGAACAGAGGTTTAGCAAAGAAACCTAAAGTTTATAAAGAATACTGCAGTAGCTTCTCGAAATGTCTGTATTTCAGTCAATTTTCTTAGTAAAGCAGATGGGGATGGAACTCTGTCAACAAAGGCAAGTTTGAAATTAATACAAATTAATTTTCAAGACTGTTCTAATCTCACTCTGTTAAAACACTTCCCATAACAACATACTGAACTTTGACCAACACTTTCTCATTTGTCTCAAAATGTTTGTTGCCTTTCAGACATAAATTCCTAGCCAAAATTCATAGACTTGAAGGTGTGTTTCGATTACAGTCAGAAAATGACTGTCTTTACTAAAAATGTTCACACAGGCCTTTTTCTCCACAGCGAAGAGACAAGCAACAGTATTTCTGACCCTGAAATCCTTGTATTAGTGAGAACAGGCCTCAATGGTTCTTTTAAGTGTAGTACGGGCGTTGAGATGTTTTTTCTCATCATTTGAAGATGTCACTCTTTACACTTTCTCTCTCTTTACCTGTGATTCTTGCAGCCTGCAAGCAGTGTACTAGACCTGTTCATCGTGTGAGCAATTTTGGAGGTAAGGCTCCTTGTCTATTACTACCTCCCTTACAGCAGCCACAGGGGCAAAATGAAGAGGCAGATGCCATGACCTAAGGCTCTGTATTGGGGTATCCTGACGTCACCTACTGAGCCCTGTCCCCAGACTTCATGTGATCCAGCCAATCCAACCCATTCTATTTAATCTGGCCAGAATCACCTGATCTGAAATCACTGTGATAGGGGAAATATTAAAATCTTGCTCTCCGTTGAAAAGTTTTATCTGAACAAAGATTTCAGGCCAACCCTGAAAAAGTGTTCTACAGCAAGCCTTGAGTTGTAAACAAAAGGGTCTGTCCAGCAATGTACTCAGTGCACCTTCACTCAGTGTACCTTCAGAAGAGTTTCAAGGGTTCAGCACTCCACAAGAGCCAGTCTCAACATTTCTCCTTCACATAGGTTCCTAACAAACATCCAGTCACCTTGGGTGAATTCCTCACTCAATCAAAAGCAACAGGAGTCTTTCCGCTGACTTCAGTGAGGTGAGAATTCCCCTTTTTGAGTGAAAATTAATTTTACTGTATATAACTCAATGTCCCTATATTGAATCTATCAAGATCTCCCTTCATTTTCCATCACACTTGCTCCTTTTCAATCCACCTCACCAAATCATTTTAGAAGGAAGTTCCTTTTAGGCTTCAGTGCTATGTATAAAACAAGTGATATCTTTAAATGGTGAGAAAAGTGAACTAAATGACCGGCAATCATTAAATACTCTAACTACATGTTGTCATGTTAACCATAAGGTGTAGCACCACTTCCTTTTTCTTTGTCATAGAATGGGGCTGTCCCCATATTTATAGGTTGTGCAACCAAGTTGTGTGCTCTTGTATCCACAGACTGCTTCTTCTGTTGCCCGTGTCCTGGGGGGATTTTCCCCTCCGCTTTCGCTGCCAGCAGCAGTACATCTCACTGCAAGCAGGTATTGTTGTTTACAACTATGAACAAGTAATACTAGAAAGGAAACAAATTTTTTGGCCTCCCAGTAGTTGGTGGTAGTGTCTAGTAATTAAATACTGAGGCTTCACTTAGATGACATGCATCCTTCCTTGTGCAAGACAAGACCTGAAACAAGGGCAGAGGAGATGATCACTGCCTTCATGGATGCTGCTAGCCTTTGATGGGTACTGTAGCAGGTGCCCTATCTCCCAGTATTCCCCCAGCAAGGTTATGGGCTCCTGAGTCTGTTTGTATACTGGTACACTGATCCTTCCCTGTTCTTGACAGCATTCCCTGAAGTGGTCTGTCCAAGACTGTCTCCACAAAACACCGGCTAAGGTAGGTTAGCTCCACAGTCAGATTGCTCTGCCAACACTTCCACCCATGCAGGGTCAATCCACCACCAGGCCTCTACATTTCATCCTTTGCTAGAACGATGGAGAGGAGCATGTGCTTTCACTTCTATACTATGTGTTTCCACATATTTTTAAAAACTTTATGGTTTTAATTAGGTTTTGTTGGATGTTAGTAAATAACAAACAGTGTGTTTTCTTACGTGTGTCAGGAATTACAATGTGCACGTGCCTGATGATGAACCAGGTACAGAAAGGTAACACTGAGGCAAAAATTGAGATCTATGAACTTATGAAAGAAAGAAGGCAGAAAAAGAAAAGGGAAGAGGTCTACCTGGGCCCCGGTACATCTATGCTCATGTCAATTATTAAAGTGCTTAAGGTGAGTCATGGTCTATAAATTACTGTTTCCCTCTGTTGATCATAAAGCAGTCTGGAGTGACTAGCTCTTCAGAAGACACGTAAATGATATCATGTCCTATGAGTGTCTACAGTTAGGTCCCATCCTTTGTGCTTTGCTATAATAGAATGATGAGCTTATTAAGAAAATCTGTCTATGCCTCCCTTCTGCACCAGAAATGTATAAGCACAGGGGAGTAGATTTACTAGAAACATGGAATTTTCTCCCTTTGGAAAATAAAAATCTCTGCTTGGAGTGAATATTTTTCACCTCCTTTCTTTTCAATTTTATTATCTTTTAGAGGGATGGGGTGTAAGGTTGGCAATTCAAAGGTTAGTACTAGGGTTGTTTGGGGGTTTTTTAGTGGAAAGGCCTTTTCAAAGAGGAAATTTTGAAGAAATCCCCAGAAAGACAAACCTTGATTTGACTGCTCTTATTTGGAAGGCTGTTTCAAACTGAATTGCTTACACTCATAACACTTTGGTCTCACCTCTCACAGGGTTCATCCTGGGTTTTGTGATGTGTCATGATGTAAAAGAATATGGCTGCATCAATGATTCACAGAAATGTGGTCTCCGGTATAGCAGGGGGTTTACTGGAAATTTTATTCTATTTTTAAGGTTAGAAGCAAAATCTTACACTATGGTCACAGGCTGCCCAGGCAGAGGGGAGGAAAGCTGCAGTGACCCCATCCAGAGAGAAGGTGTAGAGACCCTTTTTATATCAGATTGCATGCTTTATCCTTGCCTTTCCCTTCAGACCCAATCACTCAGTCACTGTAGTCTAGACTAGAAGTGACATGACACAGCTTTAGTTTGAAAGACATGCCACAAATACAATCAGAATTCACAGAACAGGCAAGAAGGATACTTTCCAGTCAAAAAATAATTAAAAAAAAAAAAAGTGTAGAGACCCTTTTTATATCAGATTGCATGCTTTATCCTTGCCTTTCCCTTCAGACCCAATCACTCAGTCACTGTAGTCTAGACTAGAAGTGACATGACACAGCTTTAGTTTGAAAGACATGCCACAAATACAATCAGAATTCACAGAACAGGCAAGAAGGATACTTTCCAGTCAAAAAATAATTAAAAAAAAAAAAAATCAGAGTTTAGCTAGGTAGGAAGAATATGGCTGCATCAATGATTCACAGAAATGTGGTCTCCGGTATAGCAGGGGGTTTACTGGAAATTTTATTCTATTTTTAAGGTTAGAAGCAAAATCTTACACTATGGTCACAGGCTGCCCAGGCAGAGGGGAGGAAAGCTGCAGTGACCCCATCCAGAGAGAAGGTGTAGAGACCCTTTTTATATCAGATTGCATGCTTTATCCTTGCCTTTCCCTTCAGACCCAATCACTCAGTCACTGTAGTCTAGACTAGAAGTGACATGACACAGCTTTAGTTTGAAAGACATGCCACAAATACAATCAGAATTCACAGAACAGGCAAGAAGGATACTTTCCAGTCAAAAAATAATTAAAAAAAAAAAAATAAAATCAGAGTTTAACTAGGCTTTGATTCCGAAGAGAGGACGCGTACCTACAAGACAAGTAGCTGTGCATAACTTTAGGGTGCTTACTTACAGACTGGAGTTCAGAGTCCATCCAAGGATTAAAACCATTGTTCTCATTTCAGATTAAAATAACTCAGGAACAACTTGTACCCGTAAGGTAATATGCTGGTGCTTTTCACATCTTCCTTGTTATTTACTCCCCAAAAGAGTGATGCTGAGCACTCGGATTCCTCTCCTGCTCTTCATTCAGCTAGACTAAGCAAGCTCAGCTCTTTAGGTCTCCTCTTAAACACACAAATTCTTTATCTTTATCATCCAAGATCTTCCCTGGTCATTTTTTAACAAGTGGACACAGATGCATTTGCAGTTACTGCATCTTGTTTCGGAAATGTGCTTAGACCACAACTACCCATTTAGGCCTTCCAAAGGATTTGGACAGAGCTTCCCTTTGAGCTAGATCAGACACAGGCAGGTAACAGGGCCAGGGCAGCTCTGGGTGTTATGCAGCACAACTGCAGGTATCTAGACAACCTTCAGGACAAAGAAAGACCTAAGAGTTTGATGAGGAACAGAATTGTTTTAGAGTTTTTAAAGTAACACACCTCAAGTCTGCTTAGAAGTCCTGCTGACTCGTCCAGGGCAAGGGTGGGCAATGCTGTCATTGTCATCTGCTGACTCACAAATTCCCAGAGCCCAGTTTTGATTCAGAAAAACATTTAACACATGCTTGAAGCCATTCCTATTCAGGAACTGACAGGCAAGCTCGTCCCAAATACAGCACTGCAAATCAGCATCTGTCCTGTGGTAGGATGTGGCTCACAGGACTGGTCCATCCAGCCTGCCACCTTTCTTCCGTGGAGACAGGAGGGCTGCTCAGAGCCATGGGCTGCCCAAAGTCCTCTCTTATCCCTGTGCGACGCATGGTGCTAAGGCAGCCGTGGATACCTTCCACCTAACTCCAAGCATGAGACCGATGCCCTGCATGAGAAACTCCTCCTGCGCTGCATCTCTGCCCCTGCCCGGCCATGCGGCTGCTGACCCACATTCGGACCCCCAATCCATGGACTGACCTTGGCCCATCCTCATCACCACAAACTTCCCGATGACCTGGGTCTGGAGCAAACACTATTTTACCAAGCCCTTCTTCTCCTGGTAAAATAGCACTGGAGATGACTGGGGATGCCAAAGGTTCTTCAGTTTCCCAGAGGAAAGCTGATAAAAGCTCAAACACACCAGCTTGTAGCTGTGGTGCCTTCCAATAAAACAAGATAGGAAATAAGATTAATTCATATAATGTATAAAAAAAAAAATCCTGATTTTGACATGGCTAATCTGCCCTAGTGACACTTTACAAGCCTTTGTACAAGACAAAAGTAGAAAGGGCAATTACATAGACTGCACGAAGACAAGAAATAGAAAGTAAAAAAGCCAACAACAATATATCACAAACAGCTCAGTAAATAATAGTGCAATTTTCCTAGCTAATAGAATGGTTTAACACCTGAATACACTCACATGCCTGATTAAACACTAACAACACAAACCCATGAAAGAAGATTATAAGTTGTAATATCTCTTTGCAAATAATAGCATATTAGCCACTGTTGCATACTTCTCCAATTACATCCCTTTAATTCTTTTCATCTGGAAAACAGTTCACATTATAATAGTCAGCATCATTTGTGTTTTAAAACAAGCGATTACTTTATATGCGGTGTATATTGCGAGGTTACAGGCCTCTTTCTATATATATATAAGTATACTCTCGAAGTTAATAAAATCAGTAACTGGTAATGCAAGTTATCTTTAACTTGGCTTTCTATGAAAACATGTTTAGACTTCAACAAACCGTTACCCCCCGTCACACGGGACACTTTTCCCAGGCCTTTTTCCTTTTTCTTACCAGAGGTTGCCAGGAGCATGACTGATACCTAACAGCAGCACCCTCACACTTACCAAAATGCATGAGCCTGCCTAGATCCACGTCCATACAGCTTTGCTTAGCTTCTGTTCAGCTGACTTGAAACAAGTGTGGGGTGGCTTGGAAAGAAACGTGGGAAGCCAAAGCCTCTGGTTTCAGTCTCAGCAATCGCCGTTCACCACCTTTTCTAATCAATTGCCTCTTTCCCTTCTCTTTTCCATCCACCTCCAGCTATGCAATTCACTGTTTCTTCTTGCTTGGACATTCAACAACTGTAGTTTACTGACCTTGAGGCCTGCCCTCCTGCTTGAGTTACTTGGAAATCCCCAGCTAACCCGAAAATCCCCCGAGCGAGGCAAGAGAAGAGAGCCCCTGCAGAATATTCTGCTCCAGAGATTTAAGCTAGTAAACAAACTTTCCATCCTGACGGCAAAACACTGGAAAGCTGTAACTCAGTGCACTGTAGCATTTCTACTGCTGGAGCTTTTTAAGGACAGGATAAACAAACATTCCTCAGGAACAGTTTGGGTATACTCCATCCTGTTTTAGTGCGCTGGGTGAGACTCCATCATCCGCTGCATTTCCGTGATTCCTTCAGAGCACAGAGCGCTGTGGTAAATGAAGCCTGGGGCTGAGCCAGTACGGCAATTTATGTGTTTCAGAGGGTGTTCAAAGTGAGAAGGAAAATCAGCCCAGTCTTTTTACAGCATGCTGTTTAAAAAGAGCTGATACTCGTTCACAAAAGGTAACCTAGGTGGAAGTATCTGTTAAGAGCAAAGGTAGTCGACTTTGCAGATAATTGCTTTCTCTTTTTTCTTGGAACTTTGTATTCCAGCTATTGAGGCGTATGAAATGTGTGGTCATGATTTATTCACCATCATGCAGGGAAGACTGTATGCTCTTCTCCATGCTCTTCTAAAACATCAGCTATTGGCTATTTACTGAGACAGACCAAGGATGTTCTGGACCATTCTTCACAACTGATACAGCTAATCCTGTGCTTCCTACCAAGAAAGTTCAAATAGGTTAGATTTATATGATTTTTTCCCTTCCACTTTTTTTGACTCCTAGAAGTTTACAATTTGCAGGGTCTTTATTGTCAGTCTATCCACTAATATGCCTCTAGTTCATTTACTAATTTTCCAGTGGGTTTCATGACAAGGTATTTTTAAACTACTCCCATAACTGAGCCAAAATCAGAAGTTACATCCCTGCTATTTCTAGTAATCATTTTTCCTAGACTGTAAACTCTCTCTGAGGTGTATTATCCAGTATTATCCTGACAGGACCCCACACACCTCTTACCAAAGAGCTCGTAGTGTGCTAAAAAGCCTTATTGGACAAAATTTCCTTGGAGATAAAGCAGATAAAAAAAATAAAGAAGAGGAAGGGTAAAGCTTGACAGATTCATGAATGAAGTTAACACATTTTGGTGGCCTGCAAAAGGGAATTGAACCTGACTCTAGTCCACTGCCACCACCTCTACAGGAATGAGACCAATTATCAAAGGAGACAGATTAGGTAGTTTTTCTCTCTTTCTTATAGAGAGTGACAGATGCTTGCTGCTAATTTATTTTGCATTTTTGTTTTCTTGTGCAGAACTACGGGTCTGTACAGAGGTGGCGTTAGAAATGAAAAGCAGGTAATAAAAAAACAACTGAAAAAGTAGGAGAAGGCCTGAAAATAGTTGCCTGGTGTAACCTCACACCCAGCACACATCTCAAGAGCAACAACAGTAGCTAACTGAGAGCTGACACTGTCTGCCAGAAAGCTCATCTGCCACAAACTTGTAGATGCTGTAGGTTAGGAGGGTCTTTTATTGTTGATATTATTAAAATAGGTGGGTACAAAGATAAGACAATTATATCTACAGGACCCAATGAAAATGTAAATTTTGTTCACCTTTTGCTACCTGCTCAGCTGAGAACTGTTTTAAGCTTCACATTTCTCTTAAAGGCTCTGGATGAATTTATGTTGACTGCAACCATCTTAACATTTATCATGGTAAGCATAGACTGTATAACAATGTACAGACTTCTGATTTAGTGCAGTAACTGAGGACCTGGAGAAGGATGTTTTAGAAATGTCAATGTTGGGCTGGAAGGTGCCTCAAGAAGTCATCTAGTCCATTTCCCGTGGACTGCTGTGAGATCAAGATGGGACTTCCAGGTGGACATTGCTCAGGCATGGCCATAGCATATACAAATGAAGCAACAGCAGGCAGGAGTTTGAGACCGAGTGACCTATACCACTCCGGAGCAGGGTTCATCTCAGCTGTCCTCACCAGCAGGCCACAGTTTGCCAAGCTGGTCTGTTGTCAGAAAATCAACTTGCCTAAATTATTTTAGGAATCTTTTCTTTACAATAAGCCTACAAAGTTTTTATGGCAAATTAAGCTTCTTGACAACTTCCCACAGGACAGGACACGATAATCATCTGTCTTCCTAAGTACTGCAAGACCACTGTCATGGCACGCGTCCTTGCTTACCTCTTCCTTGAAGTCTAGGGTGCAAAGCCAGTCATGGGATTCCACCACAAGCTTCACCAGCATTTTCCCATGTCTTACATTTGATGTTTCTTCTAAAACAACCCAGAATTAGGTGCTTTTGGAAGAGGATCATGTCACTGACTCAGATTAGGTTTCTGATCTCCTGCAAACCCATGATCCCTCCTTATGATGCTTCAAGAGATAATACATATTCTCCACATTTGTGTATCATTTTCTTCTTACATGTAGTGTCATGCACTTTGCATTGAATTTGTTCTCTTTTGAACATCAGGTCATCTCTTCAGTTTGTCAGAATAATTCTGGATTATGAATCTGTCCTCCAAAGTGCTTGACAGACTGCCCCAAATTTCATCTTCTGAAAATTTTATGCTCATATTTTGCCTTTCAATATCAAGGCAGTTAACTGAAATATTGCATGAATGTTGCTTGTGAATATAATAACTGGACAGTTTGAAGAAGCTGTGTATGACTTCAGCATAGGAAAGTATACAATGTGTATCTGTCCGTATAGCTTTATGTAGCAATATGGAGCATTTAGTTGCCGTGACGATTTTCAGCAAATTCTAGTGCTTTTCAAGTTGAGCTAGTTAGTAGTCACTGACATAGAAAAGACGTATGTGAACAGATTCCATTGAAAAACTCACCAGGAAGTTATTAAATAATAGCAGTGGAAAGGTTAAACTGCTCAGAAATCCTCAGACACGTTAAACATGCCGAGTACTCATCTCAGTGATCTGATTTTATCTTAGATCTGCAACCTGCTCAGGGCAAGTCTGTACCCTACAAGAAATCATTTCCTAAACAGGTCTAGCAAAATGTTGCTGTCTCAAACATAGATATTTAAGACCTATTCAAAGCATATTGTTGTGGTTATGGCTCAGATGGGTTCCTGATGTTGCTACTAATGTTTTCTTCTACAACAAAACTAACTTTAAAATATATACCTTTAAGTTGTATACCTTTTTGTTCTTGCCTCTTTGCTGCACTCACTTGCACTTGTGCCAGCCTTGCTGGTAGCCTGGATAAGCTCCAAGGCAGATGACTGAAATGACCTGCATTGAAAATAAATGAAGACAAGAGGTTCATCACACCATGCCAGCGATCTTTGTCAGGACTCTCTGGAGGAGAGGGCAAGTGCCCTTGCTCCGCAAAGACGGCAGAACCACGAGGCTGCCAAAGCTTGCACTTGCTGCCAGAGCAAGCATCATCCACCCTTGGTACTGGGGGAATAGAAATGCCAGTGAGCATTAAGCTCCCAGCTGGACTCGTAATAGTCTTTTAAAAAAAACAACATCCAGGCATGGAATCAGAAGCACCAAATACTAACCGAGCTGAAAAGTAGGATTAATGATTCTTAGTCTGGATGGTGTACTCTAGAGCCATACCTAGGACCCAAACAGAGCATCTGCCTCTGCAGAAGGGAAAAAAGAAAAAAAGGAAAAAAGGAAGGGCAATAGTTGCTCCATGGGAGTTACCTTGGGTAACTGGCAGTGGGAAGAGTCAGGGAGCAGACCTGCAGTGTATGAACTGAACCACTCAAAGTCAATTCATTAAAACAGAAAGCTTCCTGGCATGTTAGCAGCTCCACTTTTATTCAACTCATTCCTTACAAATAAGCTTTGGAAGTAACACAGTGTAATGATATAAAAAAGGAAAAATATATGTATTTTTCATACATATATGGCATGCCTCCCTACTCTGGAGGTGGATACCAAGGGAAGGCAACAAGGTAAGAGCAGAAATGTAAGTAGTCACTATTCACCCAGTGAGGATTTGAGCACCACTTCAAACAGCTAGAATCTCTTGAAATGGATGGGGGCGGTTGCATGTTAGAAGATTGTTTTGCACATCAAAAGGCTGTGGTCCAGCCTACAAACTCTTCTGTGAGCCCTGCTCTCTGCAGCTGTTAAATGCAATGTCAGAGCCATGGTGACAAAGCAGTTGTCCTTCCTGCTCACTTATTAATACTTTTTTTCCCCTAGGCTACGTATTCTTGCCTTCTGTTTACCCTCCCGCATGGCAGCGGTGTGGCTGGCTGGGATGCATGTTAGGTGTCCCTCTGCGGAGGCGGGCAGGGTGCCTTGCCACCCCCACTTCCCCCTCGGTCCCCGCTCAGGGGGATGCCCTGAGAGCAGCCGGCCTGGAGCACCCGGTGGGTGCCGCAGCAGTCAGTGTGGGGCTGGTGGTGGGGGTCAGACCACACCGTGCTGCTCCCTGTCGCCTGGTTGTTGTAAAATAGAAACGTGTTACAGCGTATGCTCGCTGCCTGCCTCGCACAGTGTTTCTGTTGTAATTACGGAAAAGGCACGGAGTGAAAACAGTGTGTCTAACAGAGTGCTCGTGTGATGCAGCTGTATCCGCTCTTAATCCTTCATTAATGCCTCATCAAAAGAGTACTGTACTTTCCGTTTGTTTCATTTACCGAAGGTCAGCATACTTGGAAGCTATTGTCATACAGCATTGCAGACTTTTTACATATTTCTCTGGTATTGTTCCAAGCTATTGTATACGCAAATGAGTCAATTGGTATGCAGATTGTCTATCATTAAAACCATTTCAAAATCAGCTTTGTCGTTGGTTTAGCATTGGAGCTTGCATACCCTTCCTGAATGTAATGCGTTGTTCTGCATGGGTGCGGTGAGGTGGTTGTGCCAAACTCCCGCGGGACAGGTCCTGGTTTTCATATTGGCAGAACTTCCACTGAATTCAAGGGAAATTTTCCCCAGGGCCAGGCCTGCAAGCTGAAGTCCTCCGCTTACACTGCCTTCTCTTTGCGAACCAGGTAGGCTACATGTGGCCGTATCAGTGCCTGTGCCTTTCCCTCCCCTCCTCCTCTATTCGCTGGATTGTGTTTTGCCTTGGTGCCCGAATACGTTTATCTAAAAGGCTGCAAAAGTTTTTCCTAGCCACCTTGGAAGAGGTGTCAGCCCCAGAGCTGGTCCCCCCTTTCCAGCAGGCGGCACATCTCCCGCAGCTACCGGCACTGCCTGCGCCAGCAGCTGCCTCGCTGCCCGTGGCGCTGAACACACACCGTCATCCACACACATCCAAAGTTCACACAGACCCATGGCAGAGTGTTCTGCTTTGTTTTTACTATTGAATTTCAGCTTCAAGCAAGAAATAGTGCTTCAAAAAATGAAGGCCACTTGCCTTTTCTATCTATTATCTTCACACAGTTATTTAGTGTTTCCTCTGGGGTTTTTTTAGCAGTTTGTATTCAGGTATCACAAGTTCTTGGTGCAGAACCTGGATTCATTCATTTACAAAAAACATCTTAATTACTTCTATGTGAAAAAAAGAAGTATTTTTATTTGCAGCTGCATTGTAGATGTGTCAAATGGCATAAAAGTCTTCTCTCTTTAACAAGTGAACTATATAATCATAATCAGAATAAAATGAAAGTAAAAATTAAAAACTACATTTATATAAAAAGATTCAGTGACAGCAGATGGTAATTTTAACAATGTGCAATTTATCAGGGTGTTTAGAAGAACAGGAAACGTAGATATACAATTCTTACCAATAGTGGAGGAGAGCTGAGTTAGGAACCATCTGTACATACCCAGTATTTACAAGTCTGTGGGACCCGATGAGATGCAGCTGAGGGAGCTACAAGAGTTGGCTGACCTCATTGCAAAACATCTTTCTATTATTTTTGAAAGATCATGCAGGTCAGGGAGTCCCAGACAAGTAGGAAAGGGCTAATATTATGTTCATCTAGAAAAGGACAAAAAGGAAGATCTGGAAAACTACACACCAGTCAGGCTCACTTCTTTCCCTGGGAAAACTGTGGATCAAGCCCTCATGGAAGGTATTTCCAGGCAAATGAAGGACAAGAAGGTGACTGAGAAAAGCCACATAGTGGGTGATAGCCTTTTATGATGAAACAACTTGCTTGGTAGATGAGGGGAGAGCTGTGGAGAACACTATTTTGATTTTAGCAAGGCATTTGACAGCATTTCCCAAAACATCCTTGTTAACAAGCTGGAAAGTTCTGGACCGGACAGGTGGACCAGAAGATGGATGGAAAGCTGTCTGAACTTCTGTGATCAAAAGTGGTGTTTAATGGTTCAAAGTCAAACCGGCAGCCACTCATGAGTCGAGTTCCTAGGAGTCAATATTGGGTTCAACACTATCTAAAGTTTTTACAAACCATATGGATGAACAAGTTTAAACGCACCCTTGCCAAGACTGCAGACGACATCAAACTGGGAAAAAGCCACCATACAGATATACCTCAACTGGCTGGAAGATTGGGCCAGCAAGAATTGCATGGGATTTAAGAACAATAAATTTAAAGTGCTGCACCTGACAGAATAATCCCAAGCAGCAGTACAGGAGGGAGTCTGACTGGCTGGAAAGCAGCTCTGCTGAAAGGACCTGGGGGGAAGCAAGCTGAACATGAGCCAGTAGTGTGCCCAGGTGGCAAAGGCGGCAAACATCCTCCTGGGCTGTGTCACCAAGGACACAGTGAGCAGTTCCAGGGATGTGATTATTCCACTCCTGTTGGCACCTGGAATACTGTGTCCAGTTTTTGTCCCCCTAGTTCAACAACAACACTGAAAAACTGGGGAGGGTCCAGTGGATGGACACAAAGATGATTAGAGGGCTGGAGAACATGATATGAAGAAAGGTTGAAAGAACTGAGTTTTCTCAGCCTAGAGATGAGAAAGCTCAGGGGAGATCTAATCACAGTCTTCCAATACCTAAAACAGAGTTATAGAGGAGATGGAGGTGCTCTCTTCACAAGGATGCACAGTACCAGGATGAGAGGCAATGGATATGAGTTGCTTCAGGAGAAATGCTGTCTGGATACAAGAAAAAAGCCTTTGCTGTGAGAACAATTGAAATGGGTTGGCCAGACACATGGTAGAATCTCCCTCACTAGAAATATTCAAGACTCATCTTGTCAGGGCCCTGGAAGACTTAACTGAAGGCTCTGCTTTCAGCAGAAGGTTGGAGCAGATGATCTACAGAACTCTCTTCCAACCCAGACCTTTCTGTAATTTCTATGGTTTCTACCACAGTAATGGCAAAGTAGCATGTAAGCTATGCAAAAAATCGAAGTTAGGCAAATGAACAGCCACTGGAAGTACCATCTTAGGTGACTTAATGGAAATACACTCTTGGAGTTGGAAACCACCTCCCAGCATCCCCTGAAAAAGCATAGCATTACTTAAGGACAAGGCTACATGCACTAGTCCAGACAACCAGTCGCCATAGAGATTCTGTCTGGAGAGATTCTCTTTTCTTTCCTGTGGGGGGAAATTAACCAAAATGGGCTCATGCTCATAAAATACTGTGAAGGCTGAAGAAGTCATCATCCATTAAGCTAAGAACAATACAATACAATAATCGCATAAACTTGGGATGTTCTGGTCAGTGAGAAAGTATTGGCCGGTCACAGTAATTCTGACACTACGTAGAGCAGAAGCTGTGCAAGTGATTTGCCCTATGTGATGTTGAATAGCAAGGTGACCCATGTCTCGGTGTCCCAGCTTCTCTTCCAGATGGGTGCATTGCTTCCACACTCTCTGTTGCTTGCAGAGTAAGTGGTACCACGTGGCCCTATAGCACTGGAGACATGCTATGTCAGATGTCAGACCTTTGTAGTTCTTGCTTTTTGACCTCATACACAGACCCATTTCTTATTACAAGGTTACATTTTGCTTACAGTTCCAAATCATAGAAACATAGAATGGTTTAGGATGGAAAAGACCTTTAAGATCATCAAGTCCAACTGTTAACCTAGCACTGCCAAGTCCACTGCTAAACCATGTCCCTC